>NC_056750.1:640344435-640447292 GCF_019279795.1 Protopterus annectens
AGATGTTCGAGTGTCTTCACTGTTGCAGTCTGGGTTTCCCTCCCTCCTGTCCCCTCTTATTTTTACTTTTGTGTGGCTCCTTTTTTCACCATTCTTCTAAGGTGTATTTGCAAAGGTTTTGGGACCATTTTCATTTTGGGACTCCTGATATTTGGGGCAAGAAAAACTGGAGAAGATGTCGTCTGTTGTCAGCTTTATACTCCTGGCGCTCTGACGTCAGGGAGCAGAGTTGAACAAAAGACGCCGGACCCAGACTTTGGGATTCTGGCCGACCGAGGGCTGCCTGCCGGCAGGGGAGAACCCTACAGTCATGACTGCAACAGTGAAGACACTCTAACATCTACATTTATGGTAGGTGTACACAACTGTACTATCTCCACACCCTCAGACTGCATATTTCTTTTGGTTTCCGTGATCCCTAGATGGCCCAGGTTTTTCTTCCCCGGTCAAAGCATGTCATCTCAGCTTCTGAGAAAGCATTGACCCAACGTGTATGAGTAAGTGGAAAAACATTTTTGTCTGGGCTGACAGAAGTCACATTGACCCCTTTTCTGCCCAGATTCTTTCAATTTTTGTCTTTTTCTAGAATCTTTGTATAGTCAGGGCTCTAGTTTTGCAACCATTAAGTTTTAGTTGGCAGCCATGTCTAGAACTGTGGTATCTACCAGGTTATGTAAAGCCTTCATGAAGGATGTTTTTCTTCTGAGGCTTCCAGTCAAAGACCCCACTCTCCCCCATGGGACTTGACCCTCGTTCTGCAGCCCTTAATTCAGTGCCCATTTGACACAGCCAGTGTTTGTGAGTTAAAATTTTTAACTTGGAAGCCTGCATTCCTTGTTGCCATTACTTTAGCTAAAAGGGTCTCAGAATTCCAAGCTTTGTCTTTTGAACATCCCTACATCATCTTTCACAAGGATAGGGTTTCTGTACCTACATTAATCCTTCCTTCATGCCTAAGGTTGTTACCTCAGTTAATTTTACCAATGCATCCAGCTACCATTTTTCTTACTACTACAACAAAGGGGAACACATTCTGCATTCACTGAACGTTCACAGATGGCTATGTTTATTCCTCTATGGGACTAAGGTCAGGAAGTCAGAGCTGTTTGTCTCCTTTTCCACTAGTTGTAAGGGTCTAGCACTTTCTAAAGTTACAGTAGTAAGGTGGATTACTAGCTGCATTTCCTTTATAAGTATGGCATGAAGTTGACTGGCCCTCTGAAGCCTCATTCCACCAGATTTGTTGTGTCTGTGGCCTTTTTCTCTAGAATACCCATTGATGACATTTGTGCCACAGCCACTTGGTCTAGCTAGCATACCTTTGTGACCCATTACAAATTGAATGTTGTGTCCAGGAGCAGGACTTCCTTTAGCTCATCGGTACTCTGGCATATCCTTCCTTGAGGCCACCCAAGAGATCACATAGTTGGGGACTCTGACCCATCAGTGAAGCAGAATGAGGAGCACATCAGACTTCAGTAGTGTAATTACCAGAACTTGGCATCTGTGTTGTCCTCTTCTCATTCTTCTTCACCTTTCTGCCCAGCCATACCCCTCCAAAGGAATTTTTTGCTTCTAAGGGCCTGGAATAGCCGGTGATGGACCTTGGGCCCTAGTTGAGCTCTTGTTTTTCTTTTCTTCTGTACTTTGTTTATAAGTGGCAGCAAACTCTATCTGAGAAGGTTGGGCTAGGGATGGAGAATAGTGAGTAGGGATGGAGCTCATACCTGGAAGATAATCTGTTGCAGGCGACCTAGTCGGATCAGAGTCTCAGATCCAGGACCCTTTAGTGAAGCAGAACGAGAATAGGACAACACAGATGCCAAGTTATGGTAAGTACATAACTAAAAATTATGTAGGTTCGCAGAGCCCTTCAAGGCATCTTTTACTAATGCCCCCTTCAATGGTTCATCGCACTTTGGACCATGAAAGAGAAAACCAGCAGTGACCAGGAGGGGAAGACAGTGTTGGCGGTCGGGATCAAGTTTTCTACTCCACAAAGGACCTTTTCCAGAAACCGGTGGGGGTAAGAAGCTCTGGTTCTGCAAGTTGCAGGGTTCCTTGCAAGATGCGCCGGAGGATTCCTCTTCCAGAAGCAGGGCAAGGGGATTCAATGGTAGATGCCACTCTAGAGGCAGAGGGGGTCCTTAGAATCAAGGCTCCAGGGAACCTTTCTCTGAGAAGCCCTTTCAGCGTCCCTGAGGGTGTTGCCTGGCTGTCCTTCCCTGCAGGCAGTTGGGAGTCATTTTTTGTTGCACCTAAATGCCTGGGCATCAATAAACTATCAGTGGGTGCACCAGATTATAACAAGAGATGATTGCATTCCCTTTTCCCTACCCCCCAACCTTATCCCAAGAAGGTTCTCCCTGATGTGCCACCCAGTCAGAGAGAAAAGTGGCCCGAAGAGAAGTCTTTGCAGTTCTAGAAGAAAGAGCCATCCAGGCGGTCCCAGCAGGACAACGAGGATTTGGAACTTATTCTCACTTCTTTTTGGTGCCAAAGGCAACCAGGGACCTACATCCTATTCTGAACCTCAGCAAACTGAACTTAGCTGCCAAAAAGTCGAAGTTCCGGATGGTCATGATTCAGTCCATCCTGCCTCTGCTGCAGAAGGACGATGGGATGTGCTCCATAGACCTCCAGGATGCCTACTATCATATCAAGATAGACTAGTGATCCAGAAGGCACCTGTGCTTCTGGATCGAAGGCAATCATTTCCAGTTCAGAGCACTACCACCTGGACTTGCCACAGCTCCCATGGTGTTTACCAAATGCTTGGCGGTCGTAGCGGCTCACCTGTGGCATAAGGGAATTTGGGTCTTAAAGTACCTGGACAATTGGCTCTTCGCAGCTCCCATGATGAATCGATTTGTAAGTGTGACAGTACCTCTTTCAAACCTTCGAAATGCTAGGGATTACAGTCAATTTACCAAAGTCCAAGGTGTCCCCTGTGCAGAGTCTAGAATTCATTGGGACCCATCTCAACTCAGTTTCAGAGGTTACAACATTGCCTCCCCATGGAGTCGAATTGAACAGACAGCAAGTGAGGGCCATACTGGAGGTTCCGTTGCCTTAGGCACACCTCATTCTCCAAGCTCTGGCATCCTTGGTGGCAATTCTTGTCCCTCTAGCGAGATATTACATGCAGGTACTTCAGTCGATACTAGTGGTGTAGTCGTCCATTCTCTCATGTGTTCATGCCTATTCCATTGACTCCCGTTTGCAGATGTCACCTGCAGTGGTGGCTTCATTCGGAGTATCTCCGAGGTAGACCATTCTCTCTTCCCCTTCCCGCGGTTACGGTGACAATGGACACTTTGCAGTTGGGGTGGGGTGTCATTTTCAGAGCAGAACCATCGAAGGCATGTGGACCCCCTCAGAGACCAAGTTACAAGTAAACCACCTGGAGATGAGGGCAGTCGTCCTCACTTAGCAAACTTTCCAGGATTGCCGCCTTCTAGGATCTGTGGTGATTCATAAGACACACATCAGTAGTCTATGTCAACAAGCAGGGAGGAACATGTTCGGAACCATTATGCAGAGAGGCCATGAGAGTATGGGAATGGGCAATCTCTTCCAGTCGCTTTCTCCTTGCAATGCACATACCCGGGGAGTCCAACGTCTTGGCAGGCAAGCTCAGCAGATCTGTATTTACTCCTCACGAATGTTCCCTGAATCTCAGTGGCGTCTCAGATTGTCGGTCATTGAGGCCAACTTTGCTGCGATCATTTTGCATCCCTAGGGAATAACAAATGTAGTAGGTACTTTGCCCTGATTCCCCTAGAGGGCCAGTCCTCGAGGGATGCTGCTGTTCACGAATGTCCTCCCTGTCTGCTGTACGCATACCCTCCTGCTCCGTTGATCCCTAGAGTACTTCAGAAAGTCCACAGACTGCAGAGTTCCATGATTCTCATTGTACCTTTCTGGCCTCATCAGGTGTGGTTATCCTTCCTAAGGTCTCATCTCAAGTATTCTCCCTGAATACTGCATCCCATTCCAGATCTCATCTCACCCATCGGAACAACTTCCCAGTCTCCGATCACTTCGCCTGACCGTGTAGATTCTCCACTTCTGTGATTATAACACAGTCCAGGCTAGCTTATCCTGTCAGAAGAATTATCTTAGCTTCCAAAAAGTCTCCTACTAAAAAGGTCTATCATAGTAAGTGGAAAAATGTTTTCCTTTTGGGTTGTGAAATGGAAGAGTGATCCCTTTTCAGCTCCGTTTCCAGGTATCCTTCTCTTAACTTCCCATTTTCAAGAAGGGGCTAGCTTCTCTATTATTAAAGTGCAGTTGGCGGCCATCTCTAATTTTCACGTCAATACCAGGCCTACTTTTCCTTCCAGATTGTGTAAGGCCTTCTTGAAGGGCATCTTCCTTCTCAGGTCTTCTGTCAACGATCCTGCCCCTCTTTGGGACCTGACCTTGATGCTGCAGTCTGTTATGCGAAGTCGTTTTGAGTCCCTCATTCATGTGATCTCAGATCTTATTCTTGGAAGACTGCCTTCCTAGTGGCTATTACTTCGGCAAAGAGGGTTTCTGAGTTACAGGCCTTGTCTTATAAACTGCCAAATATTGTTTTTCATAAAGACATGGTGACTTTGCGAACTAATCCCTCTTTTGCCTAAGGTGGCTACTGAAAGAAACATCACCCAGGATATTCAGTTACCTGTCTTCTTTCCTAATCACTCCAGTAAGGCTTAAATACCGTCTCCATACCTTAGATGTGCACAGGGAGTTGATTTCACCTACACCAGACTGAGCCCTTTAGGAAATCTGACCAGCTGTTTGTGGTCTTCTCTCTTGAATAGGCGCAGCCAAACAGTTTCTGAAGTGACTATTTCTGAATGGATTTCTCAGTGTATTTCCATGGTTTACTCTCTCAGGAAAATGACTATTTCTGAATGGATTTCTCAGTGTATTTCCATGGTTTACTCTCTCAGGAAAATGGAATTAACTTGTACGCCTAAGGCACATTCTGCTAGGTCAGTTGCTACATCATCAGCCTTCTCTGCTAGGATGTCCTTATATATATTTGTGCTGCGGCCACTTGGTCCACTCTGCACGTTTGTTGCTCATTTTAAGCTGGATATGGTCTCCAGAAGCAGAGCGTCCTTTGGTTGCACAGTGCTTAGGCATGTCCTTCCTTAGGGCTGCCCGGAATTCGCAGTTGTGATGAGTAATGAAATGGATAACATCAGATCAGTAGTTATGTACTTACCATAACTTGGTCTCTCTGTTATCCTGTTTCATTATTCATCACTTCCTGCCCTCTGTCCCCCTTCCATATTTCTGGAGAGACTGGAGTCTTGGGCCTTTGTCCTTCCTCCAGTGGTGCTATGCTAGTGTGGCCTGGACATAGAGGGATAATCGTGCTTGGTTGATATTGCCTTTTCCACAGCAAACTCTGTCTGAGAGTTGGTAGGTAGAAGGAGATTATGGAAGACTGGATGAGCTGAAGCCTTAAATCTAGTGTAAAATGCCAGATTGGATCTGTTATCTGGTTCAAGATCCACTTGTGATGAATAATGAAATAAGATAACTCGAATACCAAGTTATGGTAAGTACATAAGTATTTAGTATCACTTGGTGACAATATGCAATTAGTCTCCTGCTAGGATGAGATTACTTTTTGAGTTTTGAATTACTTTTTCTGCTGTTTTAATTCCTATTCCAGAAATCCAGTACATGTTAATACAAATTAATATCTTCTTATTGTACTTTATAGTTGCAGTACAAAACATACCTTTATCCTCTTGATACATTTCTATAACCATAGTCAGTGCATTTCTCCATAATGTAGCAACCCCCCCCCCTTTTTTTTATATATTGTGAACTGGATAATTTAGTGTAGGTTTTATTTAGTCAGGCTACTGTTAATGTGTTTCCTAAAAAAAAAAAAAAAATACTACAAATATCTGTTTAAGCCCTCTTGCATCTGTTATTTAATCCGTTGACATTTATGGAAGTAATTAGTAAATGCCATTTGTCCTACTGATCAAAAAGTATACATGTACTTCTCATAGATACTGACACTATGTTAGTAAAGATCTGCTAATAATCATGTGAACATTAACATTCGAAGGTTTGATTAGATAGACATAAAATGGTTACTATTGTGGACACTTGAATAAGCTAAAAAGTATAATTATCATTAAATATTTGCTTGTAAAATCTCTCTTATCCCCCATGGAGTCTTAACACTCCTTGCTTGAATAGTCTAACCATCCAAGCAAACACATCCATCCAGTACTGTGACAAAAAAAGTCTACTCTTTTGCAATCAAATATGATATTGTAAAAGTAAAATAAAGATGAAACTGTATCCTTTCAATCATTAATATATAATAGAATAATTTCACATGTTTAGCATATGTTTTCCAGTTTTGTGTGTTAAGGTGTTAAAGTATGCTTACATCTCTCATTATTCCTTGTATATGCATAGTTTTGAAATTATTCAACTAATAGTATAAAATATGAAAAACTGCTGCACAACAATTTAAAATGTGTTATGGTGTGCCACCATAAGATCAATGTACTTTCACACCCTTCTGTTCGTCCTGATGGTGCAGTGGTGCAGCGGTAGCGTTGTCGCCTCATAGCAAGAGGTTCTCCGGTTCAATTCTCAGCTGGAATGCCTTCTGTGTGGAGTCTGCATGCCCTTCCTGCGTTCATGTGGGTTTCCTCCAAGTGCTCCTTCGTTACAAAGATATGCATCTAGAGTGTTTCTCCCAGGGCCTCTGCTGAAAATTGGCTTTGTTCCAAGTCTGACTTTCCTAGTTAACAACTGTTAAACAAGTAAAATAACTTGTATTAAAGTAAATGAATAGTTCTACAATGTTTAGACAGTATTTCATCATTGGTTTATATCCACTGGTTTATTACTGTAAATTAAAGCCTTCTATGTTTCTGTCAAGTATAAAGGTTGTTTCTTTTGCTTTATGTATGAGACTTTCAATTGTATTGACAACATATTAGTATATTTTATGTGAAGCCTCTAATAATGAAGCTCTAAACATATATCTTTGTTTTACCATTCATTGACAACTATCAAACTTCAAATGCTTGCTTTCAAATATATGTATTTATAAATGTATTCAAAGGTATTTCACAGCATGTCTAACATGATTGTTTCCCCTTCAATGCCAGTTTGTATGTTTTAAGTATAGTTGCAATGAAATTTGAGCTAATGGATATTTAAAAGGTTCATAGGCTCATAAGAAGTTACTAGGATCTGAAGTACATTTTAGAGAAACTCACTTTTGCCCCCTTTAGACCAGCATCTAAAGCATCTCTGAAACATTGTACTTGGAAAACTGTACTCCTCACGGCCCTGACATCATCCGGAAAAGTGTCAGAGCTACAGGCCCTCATGCCAACTACTCCCTTCTTCATCTTCCACAGGGATAGAGTGATCCTGAGGACAAACCCTTCCTTTATGCCCAAGGTGGTCAACGAGCTACCCTTAACTCAGGGTATCCCTCAACCCCAAAATGACAGTGAGAGAGTTTTACATTCCCTTGATCACAGACAACTGAGATTTTACCTTGACAAGACCAAGGCTATTAAGAAATCAGAGCAGTTATTTGTCTCTTTTCACCCCAGAGCTCTGAGAAAGGCGGTGACAAAATAGACCATTTCTGCTTGGATTTCCATGGCTATTTCCTTTTGCTGCACATTCCATGTGAAACAACTTGATTAAAAAATTTGGCCCATTCCACTAGGAGCCATGGCTTCATCGGAGGCCTTCTTCAAAGGACTGGACACTGCCTCCATTCTGGAGGCAGCTACATGGAAACGCTACAGGTTGGATCACATATGCAGATCTAGAGCAGGGTTTGCTAGGGGCAATCTTTCATGGCTTCTTGGAGAACAGTTCCATACACACCACCCCCTTCTTCCCTATGAGCTTTGGCACTCACCCAAAAGTTTGGAGTACTGCAACATGGAAGAGAAGGACATCTGTGGTTATGGTAAGATTTTACACAACTATTCTATCCAGACACATCCTTGGCTTGCAGTCACATAGGCTCATATGTAGGTACTAGGCTATCTGCCTGAGGGCATTTAAGCCTAGCCAGAGTGTGTCGGCTTTCACTGACCCATTGATTAATTAACTGATCCTCTGTCAAGCAGAGCCAGTGAAGTGATCCCAGGATTTTTTTTTCATTCTTATATTTATATTATATATTATATTCTTATATTTACATTCTTCCGAAGATATCAGAGTTTTAAATATTTTATTAGTCATAAGATTCAGTTGAAGTTGTGGTAAGGCACTAACATCTTTATGTACAAGCAACTAGGATTATTTACACAAAACCAAGAGTTTTGGGAACTCCTGTTACTGGTTTTGTCATTTGCCACAGGGAGGGAAGGATGGGCTATGCCCAGACAGCCAGGAGGTGTAGAAGTATGGTTACCCCTGCCCATTATCAGAAGGGGTAATTATTTGGGCTGTTTTACCTGGTTCTCCTCTAGCTGTACAAACTCCAAACACTTCTTCTTTCGGCTTTTCCCGGTTAGGGATTGCAACAGCGGATCATCTGTCCGCTCATGATGCTTAATTATTTAGATTTGGTTAACAACATCAAGGCCTTTAGGCCTTCGAGGACCTTAATGTACTGAGTCCTGTGTAGGAATTTGTAAGTTCCCATGTTGCTATCTAATTCCTTATTGAAATTGTGAATTGATGGGATGAGTTTACTTGTGGGAGGGGGAGTTCCTTCATGGGAGTGGAAGCGTTTGAGATGTGAAGTTGTCACATTTCACCATATGGTCGATTTGATAATTTATTGTGACTGAGAAATGTGTTCTGTTAATATGCGAGGCACATTTCAGTTAAAGGGTTTCAGATAGTAAAGTTTTTTTTATTGCTTTGTATGTCAGTCACAAGTCACCTTGAATACAGTAGGCTACAGAAGGCCATCTCTCTCAAAGCTAAGTAGAAAATTAATTTTAAGACAGTTTCTCTTCAAAATTATTTAATTTTTAGTCAAGTTAGCATTTTCTTACTGTTGCCTATAACCTAAGCCCATTTCCTACCCTTTTCTTTGGTAATTTAATTGTTTACCTTTATTGGTACTGTCCCTCTCTCCTGTCTTTGACAGGACTTTCCTTTCTACTAGTGGTATTTCTTAAAATAACATCATTGGTATTTTCTTCCATTTATTTTTTTCTATAGGATAGCCTTGTTGCCTTACTATGCCAGACAAAGCTAAGTTGGGATTTAAACAGTGTGACAAGTGTGGACGGAAGATGCCCAACTCAGATGCACATGTTCGTTGTGTCTACTGTTTGGGCGTGGATCATATTAGAGCTGACTGTGATATTTGTGCTAGTTTTAGTAATTTATACTAGCAGAACGTACTAAGAAACATATCTTAAAAGGTTTACTCAAAACACCTTTTTCGGAGGCTTTATTTGGGTTGGAGATCTCACCCCCTGCAAAGACCAAAAAACATAAGGAAAAAAACGGAGTCACTCCGTTCCTGCATCTTCGTCAGTTACGGAACAGAGTCTGCTCCGTGCTTCCTCGGCACAGACCTCTTCGGCACCAGGCTTTGTGTCTTCTCCCTCTGTGCCGTCCATGATATTCACCCTCTATTTCGGCTCCGACCTCGCCACCACTGACTTCAGTGCCATCCTTGGGTCTGACATTGGCTCAGATGACTGTACCTGCTTCAGCACCATCCCCAGCCACGGTGCCGACAGTTTCTTCGGCTCCATCTGCTCCAAAACTCGAATACCTGCCTAGGACAAGATACCTCCGGTGCTTACTGTCTTTGTTCCAACAGCAATGTTTTCCCTGTCGGCACCGTCCACCCTTGCTGCATTGGCTTCGGTGGAACAGATGCTCTCCCGAAGCAGTGCTTGGACTGTCTGTACCTTGGTTCCTAGCCCGGTGCCTATTTTCTCTCTGGCACCTATGTCCACGGCTCCAGCTTCCAGTTCTCTCAGAGCTCCTCACGGTGAGGTGTGACCCCGGTTCCGTGGTTCTCCCTTCTGGTTCTGGACTCCCATTCCTCCTTAGGTGGGCCTGCAGTCAGCACCAATGACATCAGTATCAGAACCCTCCCCTAGCATGCTCCTCTCCTACCCCTCTGTTTCGGAACTCCGGGTGCAGGAGTCACAAGAACTATCTTTGAAGGGAACCTTTTCTCAGAGTCTTCCTCAGATCCCACTGGGGAGCCTCCCCAGAAGAAACGGTGCAAGAGGAAGCACCTTGATTCACCGGAGGAATCTATCACCGAAGAACACTGATTGTGACGAGGGGGATGGGTCCTCACGGTCTCCCCCAGATGACATCTCATTTGGAGACCACCTCGAAATCCTCAAGCAGTGGGGAGACGAAGTCCTACAACACTTCTTCTGAGGAATATGTTTTCCTGCAAGCCTTCCATGCCCATCCATCTACTTCCTGGGTGACCCCACCGGCAGATGACTTTGTTAAACTCATTGTGCAGCATTCTTGCAAGGCCCCGAGCAACGTAGAACCTGTCCCTTGGTGGCCAGAAAAAAATGTTATCTACACTTGAAGACCAGCCCCACTGGTCCTAGCAGTTGACAGTTGATTCTGTGTTCGTGGTGGCGGCCACCATGAGGGAACTGGCAGAAGATAGTTCCACTGTCCATCTTCTAAACAGAGTTCCGTACCATGGACAGACTAGGGAAATGGATCTATGCTTCAGCGACATTCACCATTTGGTCGCTGAACTATCTTGCACACTTTACTCGTCTCCAAAGAGACCTAATTTCCAAATTGTCTTCCTCTTTGGTGGGGTACTGTCTGGTGAGGTGCATGATACTGTCTCCTTGCGGCTAACTACTCTTGAATCCATCTTGAACCCCTCTGTGTTTGATATCTCACTCCGAGGGGGGCAGCTTGAGCTGCCACATCAGGCTTGTCATGAGACATAATGCGTGGATGCGTTTGTGTGACTTCACAGACCCCTTTAAATCTTTGCACCTGTCGACGACTCTGCACTTCTTGGACCCAAAGTACGAGACACACTTGCACGTAGTGAGGAGGACAGAAAGACCTTGTCTGCTGTGGGCATACGCCTTTCCAATCCCCAGAGGTGCTACTGCAGGAACTGGAATGGAGGAAATATGTGGTTCAAGAAATCCCAAGGACCTTTTCGTGACACTCGTGTGGAACAATCCCCCTGGGGCAGAGGGGCAACTCATATGGAAGATGTCCCTTTTGGGGTAGAGGGGGTCCGCGTAACCAGGGAGCTGGAGATTCTTTCTCCGGCAGACCTTACCGGTGCTCCTGCGCAGTGGCCCGATTGCTTCCCTCTGGAAGCTGTCGGCCGTCGTTTTTCTCTGCATCTACCAGCCTGACATCTTATTACTACAGATGTGTGGGTGCAGAAAATAATATCCAGAGGCTACCAAATACCTTTCGACTTAACTCCCAGACCCGTCAAATGAATCCCCGAAGCACAACCAAGTCAAAGAGAATAAGTAGCCTTAGAGATAGAAAAGCTGCTAAAGAAAAGTCACCCAACCAGTCCTACCAGACAAGATCCGGGTTTTACTCTAGGTTCTTTTTTTAGTGCCAAAAATGAAAGGGGACTAGAGACCAATCCTGGATCTTGGACTATTGAACAAATTTATCAAACCTCAAAAATTCCGGATGGTAACGATACAGTCCATTCTTCCCTTCCTAGGGAGGGGAATAACTGGATGTGCTCTATAGACCTCCAGTACGCGTGCTACCACATGAAGATGGATCACTGCTCGTGGAGGTTGCTCCGCTCCTGGCTGGGAGCCAATCACTACCAGTTCAGGGCACTGCCCCGATCTCCCCCCCCCCCCCCGATGTTCAACAAATGGCAGTTGTGGTAGCTCATCTTAGACTAAGAAGGTTCCAGGTGTTTCCCTATCTAGACGATTGGCTCCATACCGCTTCGAACAGGAATCTTCCAGTCTGCAGCCTCTCTTACACTCAAGCTCTCGCTCTCCGCTTGGGATTAGTCAGCAAAGACAAATCTCAAATGTCCCCAATGAAGACACTGGAGTTTATTGGCGTGGTCTTTGACACAACATCCCGTCAAGCCCCCCCACCCCCACAGGCTTTTGAAAATAAGACACCAAATCCAAGACCTTTCTCAGACCTATGTACCAGCACGTCTTCTACTGCAACTCTTGGGCTCCATGGCAGCTGCCATTACGTTAGTGCCACTGGCGAGACTGCACATGAGAATCCTGCAGTGGCTCCTTTCCGCACAATGGTCATTGCTAACTCAACCACATGATACACCTTAGAAACTGTTGCAAGGAAGAAATGCTATGGTGGATGAAGCCACAAACTCTTCGGTGTCTTCCCCAGACCACGGATGCTTCACTGTTAGGGTGGGGGTGGGGGGCATTTCCAGGGAAAGACTGTCCAAGGCACCTGGTCCCCCATGGAGGCCAACTTGCACTTAAATGTCCTGGAACCGTTGCAAGTATTCCATGCATTCCTACCCTCTGGGACCATTGCAATTCAGTCAGACAAACATGTTAGTTGTCTGGCTTATCAACAAGCAAGGTGGAACCAGGTCTTACCCCGTGTCGGGAAGCCATGAGGATGTGGCACTGGGCAATAGTTTCCAACTGCTTTCTTATAGAATACACATTCCTGGGAGTTCCAACCTTATTGCGGACAGTCTGAGCAGGGACATCCTTATGCCTCACGAGTGGTCCCTCAACCCTGTAACAGCAGATCGGATCTTCCAGCGCTGGGGAAGCCTTGCTGCGACCTGTTTGGTTCCCCTCTAAACTACAAATGTAGAAGCTATTTTGCCCTGATCCCCCTCAGGGGGATCTACCGAGGGACGTTCCAACGCATGATTGGCCCCTGGGTCTTCTGTATGCCTTTTCCCCCCGTTTCCCCTCATCCCAGAATTTCCCCAGAAAGCTCAGAGGTTGAGAAGCAAAGTGATCCTCATTGCCCCCTACTGGCCATGTCTAGTCTGGTTCCCGTTTCTATGGCCTCATCTGATTCACAGCCCGTGGATCCCTGGATCATTCTTCAGGACCTGTTATTTCATCCTTGGGGAGTGATTCATCCGATCCTGCACAGTCTGCAGCTCACAGCTTGGTTCTTCCACTTCCAGTGATTGCCAGGCTGCCTGACATCCCATTTCCTGTTCGTGAAATTCTTCTGGCCTCACAGAAACCTTCCACTAGAAATGTTTATTCTAGTAAATGGACTAGGTTCTCTCTTTGGGCCAAAGACCTGAACTTAGACCCTTTCTCCATGCCTATTCAAAAGATCCTACAATACCTGACTACTTTTACATGCAGGAGCCTCAGCTTCAACGATCACTGTACATTTAGCAACTATCGCCAATTTTCGTAATGGTCTTGATAATTCTTCAATTATGTCGCACTGCGTATGCAAGACCTTTTTTGAAGGGAGTATTACAAGTTAAACCTCCGGTCAAGCCTTCCTTAGAACCCTGGGACTTGGCTCTGGTGCTTCAGACTCACAGATTCTCTTTTCGAACCCTTTGATTCATGTGATTTGAAATTTTTGTCATGGAAAACCATACATCTAGTAGCACTTACCTCAGCGAGAAGAGTATCTGAGCTGCAGGCCTTTAGTGTCAAGAATCCTTACTTGATCTTCCACACTGATAGGGTGTCCCTTCGTACTAACCCTTCTTTCTTGCCCAAGGTCATTTCTGCCTTTTCCATTAACCAATCTGTTGATCTGCCGGTTTTCTTCCCTCAGCATTCTAATAGAGGGAGTACCTTTTGCACATCCTTGATGTGCATTGGCAGCTTCGTTGTTATTTGGACAGGACTAAATCTTTCAAGAAAACAGATCAAGTGTTTGTGGCCTTTGCAAGACCCAGATTGGGTAAACCTGTTTCCAAAGTGACTTTATCCTCTTGGCTTAGAAACATCATTACATTTATCTACCAACAGAGTAGGCTATCCTTACCTTCCAGAATAAAGGCTCATTCTACCAGATCTATGGCTACTTTCATTCCAGAGCCTCTATGGTGATACATGCGCAGCAGCCACTTGGGCAAGACCTCGTACCTTTATATCTCATTACAAATTGGATTTGACCTCCAGGGGAAAAGCATCGTTTGGTTATATGGTGCTCAGGAACATCCTTCATTGGACTCGAGTAGCTGGGGACTCAGTCCTAGCTGTAATGAAAGAACAAAGATTTACAACATCAGATAAAGAAGTTATGTCTTACCGTAACATTCCATCTGTGTTGTAGATCTTTGTTCATTACTTCCCTCCTTCCTTCCCCCTGCCCGGACTCCTGATGCACTTTAGGAATTCCTGGTTAGGGTATTTGCTCAGACAGAGCCTCCTACCATCTTTTCTATTACTACATTTTTTATCTAGGGCCGGCAAACTCAATCTGGAGTAACTAGGAGAGGGGCATTATGGGTAGGTCTTAGCTGAGAGTTTTGGCTTGCACGAGCTGGGAAACTGCCGTATCGGTTCCGAGGACTGAACAGAGATCCTAGCTGTAATGAATGAACAAATATCTACAACACAGAATGAAGGTTATGGTAAGACGACTTCCTTTTACTGACTGGAGATACAAATATCTACAACACAGAATGAACGTTATGGTAAGACCACTTCCTTTTAGTGACTGGAGATAGGAGTTTAGCTTTTTTTTGCCTGTTGCACATGACCGTGTATATAACCAGTGACACTGAATTTTGTAGCATGGAAGATAGTACTTAGAAGAAAGAAAACCTTTGAAAATGGAAAGTCCATGCGCAGCAGAGAAGATACAGTTGACCACAGTAGCATGCTTTTTCCCCATGTAGCATGCTTGCCCCCCCCCCCCCCAAATAATAGATCTTTTAAACTTGGAAGTACAGGGAAGACCATGACTGCTTTCAGCATTCTGGGCTTACCTTCATGTGTTTCCAAATACATGTATATGCATGCCTCTTCACAAAGCTCACCTTTACCGGTGCATATGTATCGTAATGCTCTTTATGCTAACCTGCCTTGACTGCCTAGACTGAAGATTGGATTGAAAGTGTCCGAAGAGGGAAGAAAAGAAAACTAGTCTTTCCAGCTTCAGTGCAGTTGAAAACACAGCAGACTGGTGTTAGCAGATGGCATTCTTCAGCTTGAAACCTGGGCATGAGTACCATCAGCCTCACCCTTTCTGCTGTTGTCTTGAAAAATGTTTAGGTATTCAGGCCACTCTTTCATTATTTTCCTACTTGTATGCCTATTGTGGTGAGGTCCAGCTCCACCTTGGTACCGAAGTTGAGCCTCTGATCTTGCTGAAAAATTGACAGTGACTGAAGGCTGCCAGGAATTGCAAACCTTTGGCAGGTTTATGCATCCAGATGGAAGAGGCTCTCCATCTTGGCAGTAACATTACCTGATGTCACTTCTGTCAGTATAGCTCGGACATCTTTGAGTTATGCTTACTGAATGCTTTTAGTTCATTTATCAACTGTTAAATCCTTTGTGGAGAACAGGACTGCTTATTTAGTAATTCTTTGAGTTTTACATTTTTACCCCTGCTTTTGGGAGCTGAATTTTCAAGATCAGTAAAGTTGCATGTCACCGTTTGAACCCACTGGTTCATTGTTGGAAAATGTTTTTTTATGGTGGCCTTTAGCACTGCTTGTGTGATCTCTACACAACACACCATTTTGGGTGGAGATGCACGTTTTTACAAGGAACAAGGTGTTCCTTAAGGTTAAGCCATTTTTACATGCGTTTTCTGGGCCGTGTTAAGAGTTCGTTGGTCTTTTATTTTCCAAATGAACACTGACATTCACCCGTTTTCCATCAGCTTGTGTTTTATAGGGAGCCATGTACAGTAGTTCAGGAAGAATGAACAGCTTTCCCTTTGCAACCAGGAGGGGAATGGTTTGCTTTTGCCAAGTGCACCCATTCCATAGTGGTTCCCGTATCCTTTGCTGTTTTGCTATTGAGCAGTTTGTTTGCTCATTGGAAAGAGTGGTCTTGGGTCACCCTATAAAAGTTGGCTGCTTCCAAGCGTGTTTCATGGATGTCTTTATTTGAAAGTATTAAGCTGCTGCCATTTGGCTGTCTTCCTATCTTCATTAAACATTGTTTTCACTGTGACTTACTCAGAAGTCCTGTTTTTTTGGCTCATTTTTGAAGTAGAACTCCGACTACGGATTTTATCAATTTGACCCGTCTTTCCCACTCTTGAGTTCTTGCAAGTGATCCTTTGGTGTTAAAGGACACTTTTTACTGCATCATTTTACACCTGAGGAGCCATTTTTAATTAGCTGTCAAAGTAATCTCCCTGTACTTGCATGGCACCTCAGTCTTGCTTTAGTATTTTTTTTTCCAAGTCCTCCAAATATATAGCTAAACGTTTCAGGTTTTAACTTTTGATGTTATGTAGTCCTATCTCACTGTAATTCTTGCTGGATGGGTTCGGTGCAAATATTCAGCTTCGACTCGGCCGATACTAAAGCTCGAGAGCTTTTATGGCTTGATGCTAGACCCATGGTGCTTCATGGCAATTCCCCAGATCTCGTTTGCTGCGAAAGCTTCGAGGTTGTGTCTTACTGGTTCGTTGGCTAAGCAAACTTACTGGGTCGTTGGCTAAACAAAACTTTATTTGCTAAGTTTAGTTCTTTTTTCTAACTTTTTCTGTCTATATATATATATATATATATATATATATATATATATATATATATATAGTTTTTGTCTCTTGTGTGACTGTTTTTGAGAGTTTCCAATCCGTATCCCCCCCCCCCCCCAAAGGACTGTACGGCCCATTTAAGTTAGAGGGCTGTAGTGCCCGTTAAAGTTAGAGGACCTTTCCTCCCTGTGTGTGTTTTATATATATATATATATATATATATATATATATATATAATGTATATGTGTGTATGTATGTATGTGTATATATATATATATATATATGTGTGTATATATATATATATATATATATATATATATATATATAAAAGTTCTTTCTTCCTCACTTCTTGTGTGTAGTTAGTATTTAGTGTTGTATTGCTTGTTGTTTATCTAGCTTCTCTATTCGTGATTGTCGCTATGTCTAAAGATAAGGATAGGGAGGAGAAGGATCATCGCCCTTCGGGGTTTAAGAAGTGTGATAGGTGTGCACAGAAAATGTCTCTTAGTTACACCAGTTGCATGTACTGCCTTGGTGAAGCCGATTTGCAGGACCCCTGCACCTTTTGTCACGCATTTAGCACCAGAGTTTTAAATGAAAGAAAGGGGAAACTCCTTGATAAGGGGTCTCATGACCATTTCCTTCCAGGAACAGCTGGAACTTGGTCAGGCAGCTCCAAATTCCTCTAAGAGAATGTCTTCGGCCCCAGCTTTGGAGCCCACTAAAATGACCAACTGTCGGAGCCAAGAAGCTCCGGTTCCGACTCAGCTTCATCCATTTCGGTGCCGTCGGTCTCCTTGGCAATCTTTAGTGCCGAAGATTTTTCCCGGAAATTGAGGTTCTCTCCCACCTTGAGATCTTCTCTTTTGGAGAGGAGATCTTCTGTCTCCACCAGATCCTCCAGGGCTCTATCTGATGAGGACATCGAGCGGGTGGTGAAGAGGTTGCTTTCGGATCCAGCTCTGGCAAGAAAATTGGCCCCCTCTGGACCCAAAGGTTTCAAAACCAACCCCCTTACCGACCACTGTTCCTTCCTCCGACTGCTTCGCTCTCGGAGCCTATTACTTCAGGTTCTTCTGTCTTGGACCCGTCAGCTCGGAGGATTCAGCATGCTTCCTTGGAGCCTCTTAGTCTACTCTCCATGGCTCAGTCTGGAGATGAGGGGTCTGGGAGCTGACGCTCTTGAGTCGACTCAGAGGGGACAGTCACCTTGGGTTCTCGTCGGAACCAACCCTCCCTCTTGGAGCCTCGGCTCAACTCAGCTCAGTTCCCACTTCTGCTTCGGAGCCGTTCTTCCTTGCTAGGAGTTGACCATCTGTCCCCTCGGAGCGGATGTCTTTTTCGGAGCGAAGGGGGAAGGCTTTTTAAGCTGTAGTGAAGGCTTTATCCTCTGCTAAAGCCATACCATTGGAACCTGTTTGCCACCAGCAGCAGGCAGCAACCCCCCCCCCCCCACCACCCCCACAGCGTACGTAGCCAGAGGCCCAAATAACCCCCATTGGAGGTGCCCCCTCTTCAAAGACCTCCCCAGGTTATCCCACTGGAGATCTCCCTCTGAAGAGGCTGTGTAAGAGAGTCTGTCACATCAGACATTGATTTTAGAGGAGTCAGAAGGGTCCCCTAGATCCCCCTCTGAGGATGTCTTTTTCTGACATCCTAGAAATCCTTAAAGGTTTGATTAGAAGATGTTTAACCCTACTGAGGATGAATCAGTGTATCTTGAGACCTTTGGTTCCCAACTTTCCACTTCCTGGGCGACACCGCCTTATGACCAACTCCTGGGGGCCATATTGCAGAAAGCCTGGACCTCTCCAGATTCAGTGGAGCCCGTCCCGACGAGGCCAAATAAGTATATGACAGCACCTGAGGACAAGACTTTTCTTAGTAAGAGAGTTCCTGTTGATGCTATGGTGGTAGCAGTGGTCACCAAGAAGGAGTTATCAGAGACATCTTCTAATATCCATCCACCTAACAAGGAGTCCAGGTCGATGGATACTTTCTTCAGCGGCATTTACACTAAGATCGCTGAATTACCTTACTAATTTTACTAGTCTTCAGAGGGATCTCCTGAAAGAGTTAGGAGACAACTTCCAGTGTTCAGTATGTCCGGGTTCCATGGATAAGGTTTATGCGCAGCTCTCCACCCTTAATCCATAGCTAACGCCGCCATGAGGCTGATATCGTACACAGCAGATGGTGCGAGTAGGGCAGCTGCACCAGGAATATCTCTTAGGAGACCTTCTTGGATGCGTTTTTTGTAATTTTACGGAGTCCTTCAAGTCTTCCTTCACTAACGTCCTCTTTGATGGTTCATCTCTTTTTGGACCCCAAGTGAAAGAGACGTTGACTAGGCACGAGCAGGAGGGGAAACCTTATCTGCTGTCAGTCCTTTTCTCCCTCCCTTCTAGACCCTATCCCAAGGGTAATACAGGAGGGAAAATGTGGTTCCACAAATCTCAAAAATGTTTCCCTCCGGCACAAGGACAACCCTCCCTTAGAGGTAGAGGAGGAGGATATAATGGAAGACGCTGCCCTTGCAGCAGAGGAGGTCCGCAGCATCAGGGAGACAGAAACTTTCTCTGATCGTCCCTTCCATCGCCCCTGAGGGGTTGCTCGACTGTCCATCTCTGAAGGCAGTCGGGGGGGGGGTGTCTATCGCTTTACCCAAACGCCTGGCTAACCATCTCCCAAGGTCGTTTGATGCACACCATAATATCCAGAGGTTACCTTAGCCCCTTTGTTTCCGAACCACCAGCAAACCGGTCTCTACCAGATGTGCCACCCATCCAACTAGACTGTGCAATATCAGAGATCATCTCTTTGCTTCAAAAAAGAGTCACCCAAGAAGTCCTCACAGCGCAAGTAGGATCCGTAACTTGCTCTTGATTCTTTTTAGTTCCAAAAAAGACAGGGAACTGGAGATCAATTCTAGATCTCGGCAGTCTCAACAAGCATGTGAAGAAATCGAAGTTTTGAATGGTCACTCTGCAGTCAATATTTCCCTTTATCGGGAAAGGCAACTGTATGTGCTCAGTCGATCTCCAGGACACATACTACCGCATTGAAATGGACAGGTGCTCCAGGAGACGCTTGAGCTTCCGGCTGAGAGCCAGTCATTTTCAGTTCAGAACACTGCCCTTTGGTCTCACTACAGCCCTCAGAGTGTTTACCAAATGCATGGCAGTGGTAACGGCTCACCTGAGATGTCAAGGATTCCAGGGGTTTCCATACCTAAATGACTGGCCTCCTCACTGCTACCACCAAGCATCAACTCATCAGAACCAGGGACGAGACTCCGTCCTTGTATGCCAGTCTAGGTATCACTGTCAACCTAAAGAAGTCGGTCTTATTCCCCTCACAGCACATTATGTACTTAGGCTCAGAAATAGACACAGCCACCATGTCAGTAAGACTAACCGGAAAGAGTAGTCTCTCTACGCAGTCAAGTCAGATCCTTGCTAAACAAACAAAGTTCAGGCCAGAATATTCCTTCGTCCTAGGGACTATGGCTTCCACCATCCTATTAGTTCCTCTTGCTCGTCTACACATGTTACTTCAGTGGCTGCTGTTTGTCCAATGGTCGATGCAAAACCTCCCATTGTCTCATCAGATTTTTATAACAAACCCCTGCAAAAAGGATCTAACATGGTGGTTGCACACACAACAGCTTCTCATAGGTCATCCACTTGTTCCTCCCCAAGAGAAAGCAGTTTTGACCATGGATGCTTCCCAGGTTGGGGGGGGGAGGCATTATCTGGGTATGACAGCCCAAGATACTTGGCAGAAACACGAGAACCACTTGCACATCAGTGTTCTGGAGATGAGAGCAGTGCTGTATGCATTGCAAGCACTTCACAGCTCCCTTCTCACCGGGACGATTGTGAAGTCAGTCAGACAAACATGTCTGTCGTGTGGTACATAAACAAGCAAGGAGGAACCATATCTTACCTGCTTTGCAGAGATTCTGTAAGAGTTTGGAAATGGGCAACGGATACTCAACGTTTCCTGATAGCAATGCATGTCCCGGGGAAATCCAACGTAATAGCAGACAAACTCAGCCGAGCAATTCTGATGCCTCACGAGTGTTCCCTGAATCCAAAAGTTGCGAAAGAAATATTTCACAGATGGCGTCAGCCTTGCTGCGACCTATTTGCCGCTCACCTGAACAAATGCAGCAGCTACTTTTCCCTCATTCCCCATCAGGGGTTGTCTCCCAGGGATGCTGTAGTCCACGATTGACCCCCGGGGCTTCTTTATGCCTTTCCTCCTTTTCCACTCCTCCCAAAGGTAATACAGAAAGTAAGACAGTTGAAGAGTTCCTTGTTCCTCATTGCTCCTTACTGGCCTCGGCAAGTTTGGTTTCCCTTCCTGTGGCCCTACCATTTGGAGAAACCTTGGTTTCTGGATCCATCTCCAGATCTCCTGATTCATCAATCGGGCAGTTCCACTCCACCATCCACGCCCTCAAATTGACAGCATGGCTGCTCCAGTTCCACGAATAGCCAGGTGTATTCTTCTATCCCCTGCAGTCAAACACATTGTAATTTCATCCCATAAACCTTCCACTCGGAAACTATACTCCAGCAAATGGAAAATGTCTTTGTTTGGGCTACAAACCGGGGCTTAGATCCATACATGGCTCCTATAGAATCTATCTTATCCTTCCTAGCGTCAATTTTTCATGAAGGAGCGGCAGCCGGTACAGTTAGTTGCCATTTCCAATTTTCATTTTGGCTTCATGGGAAATTCAATCATGTAGCACTCCTTGTGTAAAACTTTCTTAAAAGTAGTAGTTCTCAGGCCTCCAACCAACCAACCATTAGAACCCTGGGACTTGAGCTTAGTCCTTTCATCTTTGATGTCTTCACCCTTTGAGCCATCCTCTTCATCAGACCTAAAATTGTTGTCATGGAAAACACTATTCTTAGTAGCCATAACATCTGCTAGGAGAGTCTCAGAACTGCAAGCTGCAACTATTCGACCTCATTACATAATTTTTCACAAGGATAATAGTCTCTCTTAGGACAAACCCTTCCTTTCTTCCCAAAGTATGCTCAGAGCACAATCTGAATACTACTATTGAGCTACCTGTGTTTTTTCCAAACCACTCTAATAAATCTGAGTAATAGACTACACCAGTTATACTTTCACAGAATTCTAAGATTGTATTTACACAGGACTAAAGAATTCAGAAAATCAGATCAACTATTTGTTTCCTTTTCCGACAAGAAGGGCATGCTTGTTTCTAAGGTTACTCTTTCAAAATGGCTTTCAGATTGCATTTCATTTGCTTAACAAGCTGGTAAACAATTACCCATCAAAGTTAAAGGTCATTCTGCTAGAGCTGTATGTACTTCATGTGCCTTTAGATCTAGGCTCCCAATTGATACTGTTTGTGCAGCAGCTACTTGGTCAAGACCACATACTTTTGTCACTCATTACAAATTAAATTTGGCCTCCCGGGACAGGTCTTCCTTTGGGTCCACTGTGCTGAAGAGTCACTTCGCTTGAGCTACCTGGGACGCAAATGCTAGTGACGCTGTCCCATTCAGCAAGAATTACGGCGAGATAGAACTACATAACATAAAGAAGTTATGTACTTACCATAACATTCCATGTTTGTAGTCCATCTCGCCTACATTCTTGCTTCCCTCCCTCCAACCCCCTTCCTGTTTTCTGGGGGATCTGGTGGACTATTCTGATGCTGTCTGATCTGGGGAATTGCCGTGAGGCACCATGGGATAGGGGCTAGCCTCGAGCCAGTAGAAGCTCTCGAGCTTTAGTATCTGCCGAGTTGGAGGGGGGGGTGTGAGTGAGATAAGGATTTCCATGGTGAATAGTTTATGGTTTGATCTGACCAGGGAGGGATTGACTGTTGGTGTTGAGCAGCGGTCGCCCATGTTAGTAATAACCAGGTCAAGGATGTTGCTTCCTGTAGTGGGGGGCAGAATGATCTAGTCCAGGGAACCGGAATTGATGAATTCCAGGAAGCGTTGGGCCAGTGTACCGATGCTTGAGTAGTTTTCCCAACTGATGGGAGGGATAGTTGAAGTCTCCTAGTATGAGAGTGTTGGTTTGGACCTTGATAGATTCCAGGGTGCTTAGGAATGTGGAGTGAGAGTCTAAGAACATGGTTGGGGACCTATAGCAGGCTATGACCTGGATCGCCGTCTTACCCAGTGTTGTACCTGAAGTATCTCAGATGTGTTATGCTGGGCTACTAGTCTGGAGGTGTGCATATCCTTTATGAATCTGGAGACACCACTGCATTTGGAGCTTCGGTCCATGTTTCGGGATCAAAAGGTGTGGAATGAGTTTATAACTTGATAGTGCAGGGGTGCTTTCTGCTGCTTTAAACCAAGTCTCCATTACAGGACGGTTGTCGATGTTCTCCATTTTGACGAGTGCTTCGATCGAGTGCATCATGAGATTTAGACTTCTAGCATTTGAGCAGCATGACCCTCAGATTGCATTTATTTGTAGCTGTTACGGTGGTAATTTGGTCTTTGGGACACCGCCTAAAAAAGGCTCTATACGGGTGGCAAGAGGTTAGCCAGTATCTGGAAACCCAGGGGTGACATATGCAGGCCATCTCTGGCAAAACATCTCTATCAGTCATGTCATCCCAAGCAGACAGATACTGGATCCCCTTAGAATGACACCAGAAACTTAGCCAGTTGTTCAAGTCAATCATTTTTTGTTGGTACTGTGGTATCATACTGGGTGGCGGTAGGATACTGCTCAGGGCTAGGGTCATACCTGCCTGGGCCACATAATCTGCGAGCTCCACCACGTCTGTCTTCATGTAGTCCAGGGCGGTGCATCTCAGGTCATTCACACCCATATGAGTAATGACGGAGTCATACTTGTTGTGCAGTAACCTGAGTGCGTGCGTTGTCGGATTCTGGCACCTGATAGACAACTGACTGTTACGTTCTCCTTATTCAACTTAGTGAGTGGAACATCTGTGTGCCATACTATTGAGTCTCCTATGATTAGTGTATTGGGCAAGGTGTTTAGCCTTAGGGGCTTAGGTTGAGGGGCGCACTGTGGAGGTGAGCTGTGTCCTGTGGTTTGTGCTGTGGTGGTCAAGTGCGTTTCTGTCTTGGAGGTCTCTGTTGTTTGGGTAAATTTCTATTTAGAGCCTCTGCAAAGGTGGGTGTGTGGTTTGTGTTTTTATGTGAGAGCTGTGATGGTGGGTGTTTTGGAGGGCTAAGTGTTCCATATTGTGTGGTGCAGGTTTTGACCACCTCCTCTTGACCAGCTAGTCTGGTCTTGACTAGAGAATGCGTAGCTTCCAGTTTGGTGATTAAGTCCATCTCTCACAAGTCTGTGTGTTGGGAGGTAAGAGGAGAAGGTTGTCTGTGTCATAAGGCAGTTGCTACACTGCCTCAGAATGCCCAGGTGCACCAGATTAATAGGAGAAAGCACAGGGAACTGCCATTTAGTCATGCCAGGAGGGGTGGTTGTAACCAAGTACTCGAGCCATTTCCGTGAAGAGCAAGTAGTGCCGATTGCACTTAGGTGTGCTACAGTAATTGCTACAAATACCTGTTGAAGTGCAAAGCGATTAAGCTATTTGAAGTGCAAGAGAGAGAGAGAGAAAGAACTAGCAAGATCTAATAAGGGAAAAAAACGAAGAGCAGACTTTCTGGCACCAGTAATAGTTCACCTCAGCTCGGTGCCGCTACGTGGAGCTTAAACAAGCGGAAGCCCGCACAAACGCAGGCCTTTAAACCAGAAAGTTGAAAGAGATGGAAAAACTGCCCAAACGGCCAGTAAACCACAATTTCTGGGCCAGAAACCACTCCTCTTTTGGTAGATAGGCTATCTAGTGCTTTCCACTCCCACTGATGAGCTAGAAGGCTTCCCTCCAACAAGTAAAGGCTTGGGGGGGGGCTCAGAAGCTTACAAACAGTCCTGGATACAGCAAATCTGTATCTGGGCTACACTAGTTACAAGAACGGTGGGACACTAGTTTAAACTTTTTATATATATATATATATATATATATATATATATATATATATATATATATATATACATATATACACACACACACATATAGATATATATATATATATATATATATATACACACACACACACACACACACACACGTATGTGTATATATATATATATATATATATATATATATATATATATATATATATATATAGAAAAACTCCTAAAACAGCAGTAAAAACAGTTCAAATGCAGTTGAAGCTAGCACACTTGTATGTAGCAATGTTAAGGCAAATACAGTTTACATAAATGCAATTAAATTAAAAAACGACTAAAAACAAGTGCTGAAAGCAGTAAATTGGGAAAAAAATCAAAACAGAGGCAGAGTATCAGAAAACAATGCCAGCAAATATATAAATATTTCAGTTGAGCAAAAATTAAGACAGTGCAGAACTCTAAACAGTTAAAAAGTGCCAAAAAATATACTTATCAGCTCTGTATTTCCAGATTGAGAAGCACATGCAATCAGAACACAAGGAGATTCTAGCAGTGGTATGCAGGACTTTATGGAGAGAAGGTTTTGTTAAGGGTTTGTCTGCAAGAGTGTAGACCACAAGAATCTTCTTAAATGTAAAGCAAGTCGCCTGAAGCACAAGTGCTAAGACCTAAGCTTAAAATGCTTAGAATAACATATAAATTTAATTAGGCTACTAGCGAGCAGTATTAAATGTAGCAGAATAAAAGCACTCTAACACTTAAAAAGCACACAGCAAAAATAAGGTAAAGTTTGAAGAACACAATTACAGTAAAAGCAGATTAAAGTGTACAGTGTATTTATTTTACAGTGGAGAGGGAGGAAACGGAAGTGTTGAAAGTCATAGAAGCAAGGGGGGGTAGTCCTGCCCAAATAATCTCACTGCACTATGTTGAGTTTCCAAATGAGATTGGACTGGGAGCAGTGACCAATATCAGATTTACAGCAGAGGCGGGAAATCCAAAGCCACCAAGTTTGACTACAAGAACATTTGGGAAGGAGGGCAGAAAAAAAAAAAACGTGCAGACAACAAAGGACAGAAGTAATATAGCAAATGTATAAATAAAGCAAATGTATAAATACAGCACAGTGCAAATTGAGTTGCAAAAAGTGTACATATCAGTTTGGAATATCAGATGGGCAAAACTCCATCTCTGCTCACATTCAGGAGAATTTAGCTAAACAACAAATAAAAAATAAAAAGAAACGCAGAGAAAGCGAAAAACACCAACTGCAGAAGCATAAAATCCAAAATTGTTTAATACTCCAGCAAGCCTTTCACAGAGTTAACATCTGCTATATCAGCTCTGCACAAATTCAGAGAAATGCACATCTGCTCCTAAGAACAGGTTCTTTGGGGGGGGTGCTGAATCATGATGGGAGAGGATTAGCCCAGTAATTAGGATTCAGCAATGAAGAAGCTCCTTTTTGTAGATGGATCAGCTGCTATCTTAAGAGCACATTTTTTTAATAAAGCTGAATTTAAGCATTGGCTACTTAGTGCTGAAAACTTAATAGTGAGTTTTGAGGAAACTGAAGCATTAGTGGCAGTGTGTATGTGAATGTATGTGATTTTTGGATGAGGCAATTCTTGGAGTACACCAAAAAAAGTGATTATGTGCTGCTTGATTCTTAGATGTTGTCCAAGTTGTTCCAGTTCTGATTTTAAGAACTACTCTTGACAAAAATCTGTTGAGAACCCCACATGCATTTTAATTGTTTTCCTGTTGTCCTGTTTTCTTCTTTTGTGCACTTCCATTGCCTTTTGTGTTAGATATTTTTAGAATGTAGTGGTATTCATTTAGTCCCTTGAGTATGGCTGTCCCCAAGTGTAAAATAAGAACTACTTTTTACACTGTATTACTTAAAACCTGATTAATGTGGAGTGTAAGTAAGCTATGAAGTATAAAATAGCTTTTTAGCACAGTATGATTTATTTATTTTTAAATATTCTAGATTGAAAACATCCAGTTAATGAAAGATTTGGATACTGGACGTTCAAAAGGCTATGGATTTATATCGGTGAGTTTCATACAGCCTTTCAGATGAACAGTGCAGTTTTTGTTCAGTGATGATATAATGGAAAATTGTGAAGAGATTACTGTTAATTGTTTTTGTAAACAATATTTACAGCAACATTTCTTTCTTGTCCTGTGATTTCTGTCACTGTCTGTTACCTCTTGTTTTTGGCTTTAATGAATTTATGTACACATGTATTGTTGAATTGAGGTTATTCTGTGATGTTTAGTGAAATTGGTATTGGAGCCTATCACCTTGCAAAAACTTGTTTGGACTGTTTTGCATGTCCTTCATGGATGCATCTGCAGTCATAACAAATGGGTTGTCCTGTCGTCAGGCAGCCCTTCGGTCAGCCGGATTCCAAAGTCTGGGTCCGGCTTCGGCTGATGTCGCACTTCGCCCGACGTCATCTCTGCTGGTCTTCGGGTATAAAGGCATCAGCCGACACCATTTTCCTCAGTCTTTCTTGCCGCGTGGCGCCCGAAGCAGAAGCTGTTCGCAAGTGCCGGTCGGTCAGAGCCAGAGATTACTACTACCGAATACTACTTCGAAGACTTCTAAAAAGCTAAGTACCCCGTTGGGGACTCTTTCTTGCCTCAGCCGATGTCAGAAAAAGTCAATAACTGTTTAACTTGTGGGAAACAAATACCTCATAAAGATTTCCACTCCTATTGTCTGCCTTGCTTAGGCCCAGACCACGACGTAGCAGCCTGTTCGGCCTGCGCTTCCTTCAACCGACGAACGCTCAGGCGTCGGTCGGAGTTTGCTGAACAGTTTTTCGGCTCAGACTTTGCTTACATTATGCCGTCGGATCCTCCGACTACCCAAATTGTTAAAAAATGCAAGGAAAAAGACCGACACTCGCGGTCCGCGGTTTCGGCCGAAACCACGGTTAAGCAAGCCGCGAGTGTCTCGGTTTCGGCCGAAACCGAGAAAACTGGTCAATCTTCAGCCGAATCCTTGGCTACTACTGAGACTCCTGCTACCTTACCTGAATCGGCCTCAGAAATTTTGCCTACAACTGTGGTTTCTAGTGAGTTATCAGACACCATCCCTTTGGATGTTTCTACCCCAGCACGTGGTGCTGTTAGACCCCCTGCAGCCATGTCTATCAAGGCCTTTGCCAGGGCTAAAGCAGACAAATCTGCTAAGTCAGTGCCTGTTAAACCTCCCTCACACAGGCCCACTTCTAGTTCACAAATGCTTACTCTGGCAGAAGATTTAATATCCTTAATTAGGGGATCCCAATCTCACCCAGACAGGGCCTCTCAGCCCCCAGAAAAGAGACCTAGGACAGAGCCCCCCGAGCCAGTGCCCTCTGATGATTCTGCGGATGACTCAGACATTACTGAACAGCCAGAGGATCCTTTTTCTACTTATGAAGACTCCGATGCTGAAGAATCCATTCCAGCTGCCTCACCACCAGAGGAATTTTCCTTTGGGGAAACCTTACATGCCATGATTGAACAATTTCAATGGCAGGGACAAGATTTCTCAGATTCAAGAAAAAGGCTTAGGACTTTTCTGCATTTACCACAACATAGGCCCTTAGCTATACCTCCTGTTTTGCCTGTTGTGGATGATGCCTTTAATGATGTCTGCACTGCTCCTGATTCTTTACCTCCAGCCCCTGCCAAACCTGATAGATTTTACAGGGTTCCAGACACTCATCACCACCTATACAAGGCCCCACTGGCAGACCCCGAAACCATTTCCCAGGGGCCTAAGGCAGTAGCCTCGACCACAGCAAAAAACCCTATTCCTTCAGAAAGGGAATCCAGGTCCTTGGACAGATGGGGAAAAAGTTTACACCTCTGCTACTCTCTCAGCTAGAGCTTTAAACTGTCAGTTTCACATGATCCAATACCAAGAGTTTATGCTTGATCAGTTAACTAAAAAAGTATCCTCTGATGAATCTATAGATAAGAAATATGTATTAGAAATGGTGAATAACATGCAACAGGTTAGTAACCATTCCTTAAAATGTGGCTATGATGCACTGGAGGCTTCATTTAGATCAGCCATGACTGGCACAGTGATAAGAAGACATGCATGGTTGAAAGAGCAGGTCTTACCGGATCATGTTAAAGCTAAGCTATTAGATGCTCCTATGGATAAAGCCAGCTTATTTGGTACACCTGCCCAGCAGGTAATGAAGAAAATGGAAGAAAAGGCAAAATCTGTACAAACAGTTAAAGATTTCTTACAGGTTCAGCCCCCAAGGTTTAGCAGGAACTGGCCTGCCAAAAATTGGTCCTTTCCTGACTCCACAAGATCCCAAAGGGGCAGAAATAGGCGCTCCAGAGGCAGAAATCAATCCAGAGGAGGTGCCTACAGAGGACGACAGTGGCAAGGTAATAACAGAGGCACAGACACAACCACTACCACTGCAACAGGACAATCACAGTGACTTGGCTCTAACTCCGCTTACCAGGGAGCAAATAGCAGCACTATTAGGCGGAAAATTAGCCTTATTTTCGAAAAATTGGCACTATATCACAAAAGACAAGTGGATTTTGCAAACCATAGACCAAGGCTACCGGTTCCACTTCCACACCTTACCAGTAAAAAGAGGAATGCCAAACCTGCCTCCAAATCAAAAAATAGAAGCTCTACAGCAGATAACGGAATTAACAAAGATGAGAGCTGTGGAAAGAGTACCAATAACAGAACAGGGCAAAGGATTCTATTCCAGACTCTTCCTAGTACCAAGATAAGTAAAAGTTGGAGACCTATTCTCGACCTGTCCATCTTAAACACATATATCATTGTCCCAAAATTCAAAATGCTGACCCTACAGCAACTTCTTCCCATGCTGGGCAAGGAGTGTTGGCTGGTAACTCTAGATCTCAAGGAGGCATACCTGCACGTCCCCATTCGACCAAATTGCAGAAGATACCTCAGATTTCTTGCAGGATCAGAGCATTATCAATTCTCAGCATTGCCCTTTGGCTTATCTACTGCACCCAGAGTATTCACAAAATGCCTGGCATCAGTAATCGCTCACCGCAGACTACAGGGAATCCAAATTTATCCATACCTGGACGACTGCCTGCTACAAGCGGACAACAAAAGCAAACTGACAACAGATTTACAAAGGGTCATTTACTTGCTACAAGCCCTGGGATACACAGTCAATTTACAAAAGTCAAGGCTGATACCATCCCAAACAAGAACATTCTTGGGCTGAATTGGACACAGTAAAACAAATGGCATTCCTAACTGCAGAAAAACAAAAAGAACTCCCTCTTTACTTCTTGGCATTAACAAAACAGAACAAACTAACAGCAAGAAAAGTTCTGCAGGCCTTGGGCTTCATGGCATCATGCATAATCTTGGTCCCACATGCCAGACTGCATATGAGAAAACTACAGTGGTACCTAAAGAATTTATGGTCTCAACACAGGCACAGCCTAGAAGCAGAAATACCACTAATCCCATGCCTAAAACAGGAGTTCCTATGGTGGGCTCAAGCATGCCAGTCAAACCCAGGCCTACCCTTCCACAACGTTTGAACAAGCCAAACCATTACAACAGACGCCTCAGACCTAGGATGGGGGGCGCACATGCTGGACAAATGCGTACAAGGATTGTGGACTCAGGACCAGCTGCACCTGCACATAAACCAAAAAGAAATGCTGGCAGAAAAACTGGCAATCCAAAAATTCAGACCATTCCTCAAAGAAGGCCATTTGATGATAAGGACAGACAACACCACAGTCATGTGGTACATCAACAAACAGGGAGGCACTCATTCATACCCCTATGCAGAATGACTTTGGACCTTTGGAATCTGGCACTCAGCTACAACATCCAGTTACAGGCAATATTTGTACCGGAAAGAGAACACCCTAGCAGACATGTTAAGCAGAACCACCTCGGATGCTCACGAATGGATGCTACACCCGGACATCTTCAAGACCATCACAAAGAAATGGGGAATGCCACAAATAGATCTATTCGCTTCCCCTCTCAATCACCAGCTCAAAAAATTCTGCACAAGGACATTCCACCCACTTGCATGGAAGGTGGATTCGCTCTCCTTCAGCTGGAAAGGTCTGACAGCATATGCATTTCCACCTCTTCCCTTGATACACAAGGTATTACTGAAAATCAAAGAGGAACGCCCAAGGATAATCCTGATAGCTCCGAACTGGCCAAGACAACACTGGTACCCATTGCTGAGGAGCATGTCTCAGGAGAAAATGTGGCCAATACCCTTGATGCCTTTGATGTTAACTCAGAACAACTACAGCATCATGCATCCAAACCTAAAAACTTTACAACTGACTGCCTGGAACATCACATAGCAGCAACTAATCCAGATCTTTCCCAAAGGGTTAAAGACATTATCCTTGAAGCCCGCAGACCTTCAACAAGAAGGAACTATGCAGGAAAATGGAAAAGGTTTGTCATTTGGAGTGCTGAAAGAGGAAAAGATGTGTCGAATATAGATATTGCTAACATTCTGGAGTATTTGGCAGAGCTTCTACATACAGGCCTGTCCTACTCCTCCATCAAGATAGATGCATCAGCTATTTCAGCAGAATGCAGCTTTGATCCACCTGTCTTTTCACATCCTCTACTCAGGCAGTTCCTCAGAGGGATCAAGAATGTAAAACCTCCTAGGAAACCACCATTACCAGCATGGGACTTGAACTTTGTGCTAGAAAAGTTGACACTCCCTCCGTTTGAACCAGCAGCAACAGCAGATCTACAGCACCTGTCATGGAAAACTGCTTTCCTACTGGCAATTACCTCAGCAAGGAGGGTTTCTGAACTACAGGCCTTAATGGCAGTACAACCCTTCCTAATCTTCCATCAAGATAGGGTGTCCATGAGAACTAATCCTACATTTATGCCTAAGGTGGTATCCAGAGTGTCTTTAAACCAGGCAATCCACGTACCTACCTTTTTCCCCAATCCACAAAACAGAGGGGAAAGAATGCTGCATACCTTGGATGTACATAGCTACTCTACTACCTGGACAGAACCAAAAGTAACAGAAAAACTGACCAGCTTTTTGTAGCCTATGCAACAGGAAGGGAAGGAAAATCAATTTCCAAACAGACAATCTCCAAATGGATAGGAAATTGCATAAGATTCTGTTACTCCTACCATGGAAAACCAATTCCACAGAGCATAAGGCCTCATTCTACAAGGGCTACAGCCACTACCACAGCTTTCTTACGAGGAGTGGCAACCAAGGACATTATTGAGGCGGCTACTTGGACCTCCGTGCATACATTTGCCAAGCATTATAATTTACCTCTGTATTCTAGATCCCGAGCAGGGTTTGCCACTGCTGTACTACAAGGGATCCTAACCACACCATAATTTTTTCTTCCTCCTCCCCTAGTTGGCTATGGTATTCTACCCATTTGTTATGACTGCAGATGCATCCATGAAGGACATAGTACAGTTTTGTACCTACCATAAATGTAGATGTCCGAACTGGATAGCATCTGCAGTCAGGCTTACCCTCCCTCCTTCCCCTCTGTGGTACTCCTAGGGTATTTACCCTCCAAATAGCTAGCTGGGGGGGGGGGGAGTCTCTTATGGTGTATTTGTTTGTATATATGTACATACATGCTTATTTTTTGTGTTTGCCTTCTATCTTTTTGGAAAAATTGGCATTTATCCAAAATTTAGCCTTCCAAGAGGGCAACTGGCATCTGGGGCAAGAAACACTGAGGAAAATGGCGTCGGCTGATGCCTTTATACCCGAAGACCAGCAGAGATGACGTCGGGCCAAGTGCGACATCAGCGGCGGACCCAGACTTTGGAATCCGGCCGACCGAAGGGCTGCCTGACGACAGGACAACCCATTTGTTATGACTGCAGATGCTATCCAGTTCGGACATCTACATTTATGGTAGGTACAAAACTGTACTTTTCTGCTACAGTCATTAGAGGACATCACTACACTGGGTGTTCCTTTATTCCAGCATACATTGACTTTGGTTAAATTTTACAGGTTACAGGGCTTCTGGAATCTCTGCTCCTCTCAAAGAAAAAAAAAAATTCACTTTTTGTGAAACGGGTTTCCAAAATGCTGTTTTGGAGAAGCCGTAAGGGCTTAAAGTTCAAACCCTTCTAGTGGAGGTTAGGGCTACCTTTTGAGCCAGTAGCTTCTGCTGCCTCTGAAGTTCTGTACATGGAAAACCGTTCTGCTAGAGTCCCTTCTGCTAGAAGAGTTTCTGAGCTTCAAGCCCTTATGGCTTCTCTCTTCCTTACTTTTCCTAAGGACTTGGATTCTCTGAGGGTCAATCGTAGTTTTATACCTTGTGGTCAGTGAGTTGTCCCTGAACCAGGCTATTAATCTCCCTACATTCTGTCCAGACCCTCAGAGCAAAGGTGAAGAATCATTTATCCTCTGGATGTGTAGAGACAGCTCAGATTTTATTTTGATAAAACTTAGACATGCTGAAAATTGACTAGCTGCTTGTTTCCTTTCAGGAAGATAAGTTGGGCAACACTGTCTTAAAGCAAACCATTGCTAGCTGGATTTCTAAGAAGTCCATTTCCATTTGTTACTTGCACCACAGTAAATTCCTAAAACCTTCGGTTGTAGCCCTCCCCATTAGAACAGGTACTGCCATTGGAGCCTTTCACAAAGCAGTTGATTCCAGGGCTATTCTAGAAGCAGCCACTTGGTCATCTGTGCACACTTTCATGAAATGTTATAGGGTAGATGCTTTGTTCAGGTCCAGAGCCCCCTTTGTCTGATCTTCTCTTTGGATTATTTGACTTCCCTATTCCAGATTCATCCACTCTTTCAAAATATTAAGCTTTGGGAGTCTCCCAACAGTACTGGAATACTGCAGCAGTGATCTAAGGAAAGGCATACAGTTGTGTAAGAATTTAACATGGGAGTAGATGTCTTGCTGATCACTTTTTCAGTATTACTTCTCATTCTTTCTGCCTTGTTTTCTGTTCTCTCTTTTTTGTTATAATTTGAGGTGGAGCCACTCTCTACCTTCCCTCTTCTTAGCTGACCTTTTACCTTTGTTGCTTTTCCTCAGGTGTTTCCAGGTCTCCTGGCTTTAAGATAGTCTAAGGATATTCATGCTGTTACTTTATCTTGTGTACCATTACGCTCATGGGCTTAGATCATACATTGAATGTATGGGTATTTGGAAGGTTTTGGCACCCTAGGCGACATCCAGGTTATTTGAGCTAGCTCAACACTATAGGAATACTGCAACAGTAAGTTCCATACACACATGTACTTTTCACTTGTGTGCAACTGTCCACTTTAGAGCATGGATTTGTCAGAGTTGCAGCTTTGACTTGGGAAGATACCCACATTTTACTGTTTTTTTTCCTGCACTACACTGCAGTAACTTTGTAAAGTCTCATCTTTTGCTGTGTTACAATGCATTCTCTCCCAGGTACCTTTTGGTACCTCATTATTGACTTGCAGTTAAGTTTTCTTGGGGTTTCAGTCCTTGCACGCAAAGTCTTGCACCTTCCACCCACAGCATAGGAGTGATGGCTGAGCCAGTTCTTGCTTATTACCCAGAGGAGGAAAGCAGGTTGCTTGATCTTTTGTGTCTTTAGTTGAGTACTGTGTTACCAGTAGTATGTTATGACTTAATTTATTTGGCTTTAATGATAAAATGTTAAGTTGTCTATCTCGCCTTCATTCTTGCTGGATGGGTTCGGAGCCGACCTCGGCTCCGACTCGGCCACTCTAAAAGCTCGAGAGTTGGTTCCACCGGCTCGAGGCTCCCCTTATATCCCATAATGCTAGGCGTGAGTTACCTCAGATCTCGTTTGCCGCTACAGCATCGAGGTGTTGGTTTTTCTACCGGCTTGTTGGTAAGTGTATTTTTTGTGAAATTAGCATACTTAAAACTTTATAATTTTATGTTTAAATATATTTCCCTTAGTGTAGTGGATTTCTACCCCTGTTTTCCGAAAAATCCCATTTTTTTTCCACAAGAACTTTTAAAGTTCTCTCTCGGGCCTTCTGGCCTTTCCCCATCCCCTAATGGTGTGTGTGTGTTACTCTTAATTAAACTTCAGTTAATTGTTTATTTTTGAGTTTTAGAAGTAAAATTAGTGTAATCAGTGTGTCTGTTTGAGAGTGTGTGATTACACTTTTTGTCTAGGATGTCTAAAGACACAAAGGTCTCAGGCTTCAAGAAGTGTGATGCGTGCTGTCAGAAAATGTCTCTGACAGACGGTCACACTTCTTGTGTCTACTGCCTGGGGCCTTTGCACCTGCAGGACTCCTGTGCTGTATGCCACGGCTTCAGCCCCAGGGTCCTGCAGGAAAGAAAAAATAAGTTGATCCCACGGGTCTTCTTAAGCCTGAGGATTCCCTTTCTGCTTCTGGGAAGCCCTCTAAGGTTTCTAGGTCCTCGGCTCCAGCTACTGAGCCGAGACCTAAAGCTACAAAACCTATGTCTGCATCGGCTCCGGCTGGAGCCGATGAGTCTGCAGCTTCTGTGGTTCCCTCGGCTCCGGCTGGAGCCGAGGTAGTAAATTCCCTTGTCGGCTCCGACTAGACCTTGAGCCGACATCTAGGAAGAGATCCAGGTCACCATCCCTTGGCTCCGTTCATTCGGCTCCAGCATCTCCTCTGCTGTCTGAACGGAGCCATAAATCTCCTCTAGGTCATCGAGGCTGTCAGATCATGACCTCCAGAGGGTAGTGAGTCGACTTCTTAAGTCCGAGGCACTGGCCCAAATGCTTCAGAGCCCGACTCATCAGTCGATGCCTGCCCCTGTCCATCAATATGTTCCTCCTCCGACTCCGTTGAGCTCGGGCAGGCGTTGAACCGAGACTGTGGCAGCGTTGGAGCCGATACTGGTGTCTTCGGCTCCGTCGTCGGTTCCGATTTCTTCTTCGAGATTCTCGGTGCGGACTTCCTCGTCGGCTCCGAGGGGATGAGTGGCATCGGACCCTTGTCCGACCCCGCTCTTCCTCTCGGAGCTTCGGCGCTGGTGAGTTCGGCTCCGACATCGGCCTCGGAGCCATCACTGTCGGTGCCGAGGGAGGTCCTCAGCATCTCGGAGCGGGGACCTCTGGCTTTGCCTGACAGCGGTGCGTTCGAGGTCATGCGGAGTGTGTTAGAGCCTGGCTCTACTCCACAGTCTGCTCCGTCCGCCCCTCCCTCTACGGTGCCTCAGGTCAAGTCGACTCACTCCCTCATCCCGGACCGCAGAGAGCCAGCTCCTCAGGAACCCCCAGTGGGGATTTCATCCTCTTCCGAGGCCTCTCCTGATTTGGCAGAAGAGCCCCCTCGGAAGAGGAAGTGTAAGAGGAAACACATTGACACACCTGTGTCCTTCCCATCTGACACAGATTACGATGATTCTGAGGGTTCCCCGTTCCCCTTCTGAAGATGTCTCCTTTGCAGACATTCTCAAAATCCTCAAACAGAGGGAAATTGGCCAGCCCTCAGCCCTTGGAGGATGAATCTGTGTACCTTGAGGCGTTCGGCTCGTCCTTCCACCTCCTGGGTGTCCCCCTTGACCCCTCATGCAGGTGGTAGCTAAAAGGCATGGACGGCTCCTGATTCAGTGGACCCCACTCCCAGGAGACCCTCCAAATTCATAACGCACCAGCAGACAAACAGTTCTTGACAAAAGGAGTTTCTGTGGATGCTGTGGTGGTAGCTGCTGCCACTAAGAAGGAACTAGCTGATCCTTCAGTACCTGTCCATCCACCTAACAAGGAATCTAGGTCCATGGACAGGTACGGAAGCGGATGTTCTCGTCAGCGACATTTACTATGCGTTCGCTGAACTACCTGTGCCATTTCACTCGTCTTCAAAGGGACTTGATTAAAGAAGCGAGTGACATGTTGAAGGACCCTACAGCTGCGGGTTTTCAAGATAAGATGAACACGCAGCTGGCTACCCTTAACTCCATAGCCAACTCCTCCATGCCTCCTTTCTTATGCGGCTGATGGAGCGAGTAGGGCCGCAGGGACAGGTGTGGCCTTACGTAGGCATGCCTGGATGCGGCTATGCAATTTTGGACCCCTTCAAGGCGTCTTTCACTAACTCCCGTTTGATGGATCATCTCTCTTTGGTCCTCAAGTGAAAGAAACCTTGACTAGGTGCGAGACTGATGGCAAGACTCTTTCTGCCGTCGGAGTCCGTTTTTCTACTCCTTCTAGGCCTTACCCCAAAGGCCAGAAAAGTGGGAAAATGTGGTTCCGTAAACAATCTCAAGGGACTTCCTGGCGCAAAAGTCGTTTTCCCGCCAGAGGCAGAGGCGGGAATAACAATGGTAGACGTCGCCCTAGAGGCAGGGGGGGCTCCGCAGAACCAGGGCAATCGGGAAGCCTTCTCTGATAAGCCCTTTCAGCTTCCCTGAGGTGTTGCCCGACTGCCCACCTTCGGAGGCAGTCGGGGGAAGATTGTCACTGTACCCAGAAGCCTGGCTATCCCTGACTCGACAAATGGGTACAGTCCGTCATTTCCGAAGGCTATTCTATCCCCTTTCTTCGAATTCCAATCCAGTCAAAAAAATCCCTTCCAGATGTTCCACCCGCTCAAAGGGATCTAGTGGTTTTGGAAATTTCAAAACTGCTTGCAAAAAGAGCAATTCAGCCAGTTCCAGCAGACCAGATAGGATCCGGAATCTACTCAAGGTTCTTTTTAGTTCCAAAGAAAACAGGGGACTGGAGACCAATTTTGGATCTCAGTATCTTGAACAGATCAGTCAAGAAAACAAGATTTCGGATGGTCACGCTGCAATCCATCCTTCCCCTATTGGGAAAAGGAAACTGGATGTGCTCTATAGACCTTCAGGATGCGTACTATCACATAAAAATGAACAGACGCTCCAGAAGATTCCTCCGCTTCAGGCTGGGAACCAGTCATTTTCAGTTCAGGGCCCTGCTCTTTGGTCTCACCACTGCCCCCCGGGTGTTTACCAAATGCATGGCAGTGGTAGCTTCTCACCTGAGACGACAAGGATTCCAGGTGTTTCCATATTTGGACGACTGGCTCCTCACAGCTCCCACCAAGCATCTCCTTCTGATGGCCAGGGATTACACTTTTCGCATTTGTCAAAAGTTAGGCATTTCAATAAATTGCGAAAAGTCTGTTTTGTCGTCTTGTCGTGCTATTACTTTCATAGGCGCAAGTCTAGACACAGTAGACATGTCTGCGAGACTAACACATCAGAGAATAACAGACATTCACAAACTAGTCTCACTCCTTTTCAACAACAACAGAATCAAAGCCAGGTTAGTTCTGAAAGTGTTGGGAATTATGGCGGCCATACCTCTGCTTCCATTAGCCAGATTCCACATGCGGATTCTTCAATGGATGCTCTTTACACAATGGTCATACCAGCAACTTCCAATGTCTCACACCATTATGATCACGCAAGCGTGCAAAAATCATCTCATGTGGTGGATGTCTTCCCTCAGCTCTTGTTGGGAAGACCCTTTGTTCCACCCTCCGGTTGCTACTCTGACAACGGATGCCTCCCTGATCGGGTGGGGGCATTATCAGGGCAGGACGGTCCAGGGCACATGGCAACCAAACGAATGCCACTTGCACATAAATGTTCTGGAGATGAGAGCAGTGCTTTTAGCGTTGCAAGCCCTTCAAGACTCTCTTCCCTTGGGAACGATTGCAATCCAGACAGACAATATGTCTGTAGTGTGGTACATCAACAAACAAGGCGGAACCAGGTCATACCCCGTGTCGAGAAGCACTCAGATTGTGGCAATGGGCGATTTCTTCTCAGCGGTTTCTGATAGCAGCGCACATCCCCGGGAAGTCCAATCAAATTGCGGACAAGTTGAGCAGAGCTATCCTCATGCCTCACGAGTGGTCTCTGAAAGACTCTGTTGTGAGAGAAATTTTCCTCAAGTGGGGTCAGCCTTGCTGCGATCTTTTTGCTACCCCCAAAACAGCAAGTGCAGAGAATATTTCACTCTATTCCTTTACCAGGCCAACCCAGCAGAGGCGCTCTAGTCCAAGTTTGGCCCGGGGACTTCTGTATGCATTTCCTCCTTCCCACTAATCTCTCAAGTGATACAGAAAGCTATCGCTCAGAAGGCCTCATTGATCCTCATTGCTCCTTACTGGCCTCGACAGGTGTGGTTCCCCTTTCTACATCAATTTCTATTGGGCGACCGTGGCATCTGGACCTAGTTCCAGATCTTTTGATCCATCAGTCGGGTCAGTTTCATCGCCTCCCCTCTCTGAACCTCACTGCTTGGTTCCTCCAGTTCCAACCTTAGCCAGGCTTCCTCAATTATCTCACTCAGTTCGAGATATTTTGATAGCTTCCCATAAATCTTCCACTCGGAAGATTTATTTGAGTAAGTGGAAACGCTTCACACATTGGGCTCAAGGAAGGGACATAGATCCTTTCACTGCTTCCATCCAAATAGTCCTTGATTTTCTAGCTGAACTCTTCCATGCAGTTTCATCTCCCTCTACTCTTAAAGTTCAATTGGCAGCTATTTCTAACTTTCATGTGGGTATTTCTGAATCTGCCTTAATGTCCCACAAGCTTTGCAAAGCATTTTTGAAAGGAGTTTTTCTTCTCAGACCTCCTATAAGAAATCCTCCTTCTCCTTGGGACCTAAATTTAGTTCTTGCTTCTTTGATTCTTCCCCCTTTTGAACCTGCAGTCTCCTGTTCTTTAAAATTGCTATCATGGAAGACTCTCTTTCTGGTAGCTATTACTTCAGCTAGAAGAGTTTCAGAACTTCAAGCACTCAGCTGTCGACCTCCTTATCTCTTGTTTCATAAGGACAGGGTATCCTTACGAACGAACCCGTCCTTTTTGCCCAAGGTAGTCTCGACGTCAAATCTAAATCAAAGCATTGACCTCCCTGTCTTTTTTCCAGAATATTCCAATAGATCTGAACAAAAATTACACTACCTGGAGGTTCTTCGTCAATTGAGGTACTATTTGGATAGAACAAAACAATTCAGAAAATCTGACCAACTGTTTGTCTCCTATGCGGAAGGCAGAAAGGGACTTTCAGTATCTAAGGTATCATTATCCAGATGGCTAACATCTTTGATTTCCCTTGTATATGAAATTAGACACCAAAAGCTGCCTAATAAACCTAAGGCCCATTCCACCAGAGCTTTGGCTACTTCTTTAGCCTTCCAAGACAGACTGCCTATTGACACCATTTGTGCAGCGGCTACTTGGGCTACTCCTCACACTTTCATTTCTCATTATAAGTTGGATTTAGCTTGTAGGCATAGAGCTAACTTTGGTTCCACTGTTCTCAGGAGTCTGTTCCGTTAGGCCACCCGGGACAAGGTGCTAGGGACGCGGTCCCATCCAGCAAGAATGAAGGCGAGATAGACAACTTAACATAAAGAAGTTATGTTCTTACCATAACGTTCCATGTTAGTTGTCTTCTTCTCGCCTTCTTCTTGCGTCCCACCCTCCTGCCCCCTGGCCTGGACAGACCTAGAGGAGTTGTGATTGTGACCTCTCTTTCTACCACCTCTGTACTTTAGGTATATGCCCTGCTGTGCATATTTCCTGGATCAGGATGTAGGTCACCCTTCTCTTCTCCCTTTTTTATAGAGGTGGATTTTGTTACTAATTACCTGTTACTATTATAGGCTGGGCCTAGCTTACAAACGAGATCTGAGGTAACTCACGCCTAGCATTATGGGATATAAGGGGAGCCTCGAGCCGGTGGAACCAACTCTCGAGCTTTTAGAGTGGCTGAGTCGGAGCCGAGGTCGGCTCCGAACCCATCCAGCAAGAAGAAGGCGAGAAGAAGACAACTAACATGGAACGTTATGGTAAGAACATAACTTCTTTTTTTTGATCATCTTTCTTTTTCCACTTAATTTTTCTCTTTTAGTGACTGACTTGATACTTCAGTTCAGGGAGTCACTGGTTCTCTTTACATACATGTGTCAAACTTTCAGTCTGAGAGATAAAAGCAAGTGATGGTGTGGTTGAGCACTGAATTTTAAGTGGAATGGAAGCTTGGGATAGTGAGGGAGTTGTGCTTCTTCCCTTTTCTAAAGATCCCACTTCCAGTTATTTATCTTCCTTACAATATCTAAAACTTCCTTTACATGTTCCAGTAATTGTATTTTTTAAGCTGATAAAATTAAACATAAGTAAGGCTTACTGTGTCTGGACAAGTCAGATTCTCTCTCTTAGTTGAAAAGTAGTAGTTTAGTTGTTTTCTCAGCATTTTTGTCAGAGTGTTCTGTAGGGATTTTTAAAATCTGCCAACTTGTTTTATTTCCAAAAACAAGTTTCCAATTGCGTAGATCGTCTCAGTCTTCTATTCATGTGTTACAGTATCCTTTACATGAAGGAGTTGCCTGCCAACGTCGGACAGTATACCGAAAGACTTTTACTACTCTAAGGTGCGTGGTATGTCTGACGTAGGCGGCTATCAGACGTAGGCAGTAAAGGTGATGTGTGAGTGCACCATCCCACAAACTTCTTTGCTGTCAGTCCCAAGTGTTGCTTTCCTGCCAGTATCAAATGTTTCTGCTAAAGGTAAGTGCCCCGTTGGGGAACCTTTTCTCTTTTGCTGCTGTACTTTTTCCCTTGATGAATGTCATCCAAGAAGGGGAAGTAGTATTATGGAGGACTGGTTCCACACAGTCACTCTGTCTTTTTATTTTTTGTTTTGGGCCTCACCACGACCATAAGAGCTGTTCTATCTACCGTTTTTTTTTTTTTTTTACCAACACTCTTCAGAGCAGACTTTCTTCCCTTACGATTTATCTAGAGAACCAGCGCGTGAAACTTCTTGCCAAAAGCACGATGGAGGGTTCCACTGGCTTGATGACTGAGCCTACCATGAAGCAGAAGGCCTGGGCCTGAAGCTTCAGCTGCGCCTCTCTCAGCAGACATTTCTCCTGAGGCGCATGATAGCCTGGAGATATGTTCTGCTTTGGATGCAGATCCTCGGGCCAAACCAGTTTTGCAGGATGCCTTAGAACCGGCCACCGGCACGTTCATAGGGGCCTCACAGACATCCGGTATGGATATCCAGGGGGAATCTTTCTTTCAGAAGCTCCTAGGGGGAATCACGCAAAACTTGAAGGAAGAAGTCTATTCGGATTTACTTGACTTCAAGCCTACATCAGAACCCCTGACCTTACATCAGATGGAAATTCCTGCTAAGAAGAAGCTGCAAGCTAAGCATCCATCCCTTCCTCAAGACCCTCAGAGAGAGGGAAAAATTTGCCCAATGTTTTTTTTAAGACCTTCATGTCCTTGCGGTCTTCTGCTGGGTCCACTGCTTCTCCTCTTTCCTACCTCACCCTGAAAAAGGGTCAGACAGCAGTCTACTTCAGAAGAACCACCTTCTTCAGATGGTGATAGTGACTCATTAGCCCTCTTCTCTCACATGCCTTCATCATTAGACTATGCTTCTCCTGAGGAAGACTGTAATGGAACGGACTTCCATATGGAGGAAATCTCATTCGGGGAAACCCTTTTAAAAATGAGACCACTTCAAGTGTGACAGCTCTCAAATGTCAGATGTAAAAAAGAGTTGGTATGACGACCTCTGGGTGGATGCCCCCAGCCCTTCAACTGTCCTATCAGTTATCCCTACCTTTCTGGATGCCCTTGCTTCCATGTGCCTACACCCTGACTCTCAGCCTCCAGCACCCAAGAAGCGGAAGAAATGCTATAAAATCCCTTAAGATAACAGTTTCCTTTTTGAGGCCCCTGTTGCGGACACCTCCGTCATCTCTGTGGACTCAGACAAGGCTTTGAGGTCCTTTCCTTCCACGTCTCTCCTTCCCTGTGACAAAGACAGTAAGCATCTAGAGAGGCTGAGGAAGAAAAAATATACTTCAGCTACCCTAGCCTTAGGACTTTGAACTACTAAACTCCTTGGAACTTGTCTTAACAGTCTAAAGTTATTTGTGACGTGTCTGATTCAGGAAGCAAGGCTTTGGCATCTTTCCTAATTGCTGTGTCCTCCCAGGTAGACCGTTGGTCAATAAAATGCAGCTGTGATGCGGTTGAGGCTACTTCCAGGGCTGCAGCTTCTGCCTCTGCCGTGTTGAGAAGGTTTACATGGTTAAGGCTTCAACCCCTCCCTGAGAACATCACAATGAAGCTCATGAATGCTTCCCTTGATAGTTCTACTTTATTTGGTAAGGTTTCAGCTGATTTCTTAAGATCATTGCAGGCAAAGAAAAGAGTTAAAAGAACTCAAAACACATCCTAGTCTTTCCAGTCCTAAAGTTCCACGGAACTACCCTTACAAACAGGTATTCATCCGCAGGCAAACCCTACCCTCTCCAAATCCAAGCCCTCCAGGGGACCAAGAAACCACATCACTACTCAGCTACCCCCTCTACCCACCCAACTAAGCAGTCTTTTCCTGACTGAGCAGGTTTCTCTTGACTTTTCAGGGTTCCCTTGCTCTACCCCTCTTTCCCTATGCCTATCCCTATCCCTTCCAGCCTGAGAATCCATCACACAACACATCTGGGTCTTGTACATCATAACACTGATGTTTCCTGGCATGGCACACTGTGCCACCCTTCAGGGGTGTCATACAAACACCTGTAGAGCAGGTACCTCCCTTCCCCCAAATATTGGTAGACCTGCTAGGACAGGGAACCATATAACCAGTGCCCACACACCAAAAAAGAACAGGTTTCTCACGCATGTTCCTACTACCCAAAAAGAAAGGCCCTGGAGACCCATCCTAGATCTCTATCCTTCCTAAACACCTTCCTAAAGGTGCCCTCCTTCAAAATGCTCACCCTTCCGACCCTGTTTCCTTTGATCCTCCCACAGGCCTTTCTGGCATCCATAGGTATCAGACATAGCTACCTACATACTCACATTCATCACAAGTTCAGGAAATTTGTTTCTCTGTGGTATTCTGGCACTTTCAGTTCCCAGTCTTGTCTTTGTCTTTCTACAGCCCCAAGAGTTTTTCACAAAATGTTTAGCCCCAGTAGTTGCATTCTGCAGACTCCCAAGGCATTCAAATTTGTCCCTTACCTGGATGACGACCTGTTCAGGAAAACACCCCAGAGGAGCTGCAGAGGAACCTTTACTCAGTCACTGTCATCCTACAACAGCTAGGATTCGCAATCAGCTGTAGAAAATCTGCCTTCTCCCCATTCCAAGGTCATGTTTTTCTGGAGTGCAGATTCCAAGAAGACAGAATGATAGTGTCCCTTCCACTTCAAAAGGATCAGTAGCTCTGGCAGATCTTCAGACATCCTTCCCCTGCACCTCTCGTCAGTAAGGCAGTTTCTCAGGATCCTTTCACTGATGGGCTTCCACGACACTTATGCTGCCTCTGGTGAAACTCCATATGAGGAAGCTTCAGTGGTTCCTGGTGTGGACACAACATGCCCACCCTCTGGAATTTCAAATCCTGCTCCTACCATGCTTAAAGGTGAAGCTTTTATGGTAGATACAGCAAGTGTCCCTCAACCCGGGACTTCCCATCCACCCACTGCCTGCACCTTAAGACCTGTATACAGATGCTTCAGATAAAGGATGGGGAGCTGTGTTTGGCCACTGTACTGTACAAGGCCAGTGGTCTCCCTCTCAAGGAAAGGATCATATAAATGTAAAAAAGATGAAGGCATGATCGTAGCCATTCAGTCCTTTCAGTACCTTTTCAACCCAGGCCAGTTGAGGATCTACACAGACAAACATGACTGATGTTTTTCGTGTTTCACTGTTGCAGTCATTACATTTGGGGTAATCTGCTGGCAGGTTGACCTCAGTTGGCCTGAATAACAAAGTCTTGGGTCCTGAGTCAGTTGCTGTCTCCTCTTCCATGTCGTCGGGTCGTCAGGGGTATAAAACATGCAGCCGACACCATTCTATCCAGTCTTTCTTGCAGTGCGGTGCCCGAAGCAGAAGCAGTTCAAGTGCTGGTCGGCCGACTCGTGAAATTTTCGCATTCGAATTTCAGAACCGAAGTCTTCAACTAAAGCCAAGTACCCCGTTGGGGAAACTTTTTCTTGCTCCGTACCTATGTCAGTAAATGTACCAGAAAAGGAAAAAGGACAAGGTTTTTATTCAAGACTTTTCCTGGTACCCAGAAAAGGCCATGCCTGGCGGCCAGTACTGGATTTATCGATTTTGAACACATTCCTGGACATTCTAAAATTCAAAATGCTGACTTTACAGCAGCTACTGCCTATGCTGGACAGGGACGCTTGGTTAGTGACTCTAGACTTAGAGGCATACCTGCATATCCCAATAAGGGAATCTTGCAAAAGATACCTCCACTTCAGGGCAAGTTTTTCACATTACCAATTCTCTGCGCTGCCCTGTGGCTTATCTACTGCACCTAGGGTCTTTACGAAGTGCCTGGCACCAGTAATTGCATTCTGCAGACAAAGAAGCATACAGATTTATCCTTATCTGGACGACTGTCTCATTCAAGCAGAGGACAGTGACACTCTTCTTCAACATCTGGCGTTTGTAAAAAGGCTTCTAACATGCTTAGGGTACACAATAAACGGAAAATAAATCCCAACTGGTACCCTCTCAAATAATTACATTCCTGGTTGCAAGCTTGAATACAGTTGGCCAGATGGACTTACCTTAGGCCAGACAAACAAAGGCAACTGACAACATACTTCAGGCAAATGGCAACAAAAACCCAGTTATCTGCAAGACAAATTCTGCAGGCTTTGGGGTTCTTAGAATCCTGCATTCTACTAATTCCATATGCGAGACTGCATATGAGGAAACTTCAGTGGTACCTAAAAAGTTTACGGAGCCAACATTGTCACAGTCTGGGAACAATGATTCCTCTCATTCCCCTGCCTACAACAGGAGTTTCTTTGGTGGGCAAAGACATGTCACCAAAACAAGGGACTGTCATTCACTCTACACCCTGGCACCCAAACCCTAACTACAGATGCATCAGATTATCCATGGGGGGGGCCCACCTGGCGGGGAGATGCATTCAGGGCAAATGGACCCCAAAACAAATGCATCTGCATATCAACCAGAAAGAGATGCTAGCTGTTCAGAATGCTCTGACAGCCTTCAAGAACTTACTTCATCCAGGACAACTACTGATAAAGACTGACAACACCACAGTTATGTGATATATAAGCAAGGGGGGTACACATTCCTACCCCCTTTGTAGACTAACCATGGCATTGTGGAACACAGCTTTAGACTTACCTAATATATCTTCAAGCTCAATTCCTGCCAGGAAAACAAAATACTTTGGCAGACGACCTAAGCAGAAATCTTATGGACCCGTACGAGTGGAAACTGGATCCACAAATCTTCAGCATGTTAACACAATTTTGGGGAGAGGCAAATAGATCAATGTCTGGGCTCCCCAATTTCTATCAACTGGTCAAATTCTGCACAAGGACTTATCACAGACAAGCATGGAAAGTGAATGTCCTATCCTTCATTTGGAAAAACCTATCAGTCTATGCCTTTCCTCCTCTGTCTTTTCTCTCCAAGGTCTTACTAAAGGTCAGACAGGAAAAACCAAAAATGATCCTAATTGCTCCGGACTGGCCTTGCTAGCACTGGTACCCAATTCTAAGGAATATTTCTTCTCTCCCTCCTTGGTACTTGCCTCAAATACCTCCTCTACTGTCTCAGCAGAACAATCAAATTCTGCACACTCAGCTCCAAACTCTGAACCTTGCAGCATGGCTGATCATTTAATTATTCAAACACCACCTCTCAGTAAATCTGTGATGGATGTCATTTTGGAAGCCAGAAGGCCTAGTACTAGAAAATCTTATGCTGATGAATGGAAGGGATGCTGTGCTTGGAACCAAGCACAAGGAACGGACGCATCAAAGCCCAATATCCCTCAGATTTTACAATATTTGACTGAGGTGCTTGACAAGGGCCTATCTTTTTCTTCAATAAAAATCTATGCCTCTGCCATCTCGGCTCATTACAACACGGAGCCTCCCCTCTTTTCTCATCCTCTGCTTAAACAGTATCTTAGAGGGGCCAAAAATGTAAGGCCTCCCAGAAGATCACCAACTCCTGCATGGGACCTCCAATTTTGTGCTGGAAAAACTCACCCTGCCTCCTTTTGAACCAGCAGCTACTGCAGATATAAAATTTTTATCTTGGAAAACAGCTTTCCTCTTGGCAATTACTTCAGCAAGAAGGGTTTCAGAACTACAGGCTGTCATGGCTGTGGAGCCTTTTATTACATTTTACCCGGACAGGGTGTCCCTCAGGACCAATCCTTCTTTTATGCCTAAGGTGGTATCCAGTGTGGCTCTTAACCAAACAATTCACTTGCCAACATTTTACCCATATCCGCAGAACAAGGGGGAGCGGATTCTGCATTCATTGGGCGTACACAGACAACTAAGATTCTACTTAAACAGGACCAAATCTCTAAGAAAGTCTGAACAACTACTGGTGGCATTTGCAGCAGGATCAGAGGGGAAGGCTGTATCAAAGCAGAGTATTTCTAAGTGGATAAGCCACTGCATTCGTTTCTGCTACTTGCACCATGGTATACCTGTGCCCAAGGGGATCAGGTCACATTCCACCAGGGCTGCCTCTACCTCAGCAGCTTTTCTCAGAGGAGTTCCAACCAAAGACATTCTAGAAGCTTCTATTTGGAGCGCTGTTCATACCTTCACAAAGCATTATCATTTGCCTCTCTTCTCCAAATCCGGGGCAGGCTTTGCCACTGCAGTTTTGCAGGGCCTTATAGCCGCTTCTAATGCTATTTAGTTCAATCCTCCCATCCATAGCTTTGGGATTCTACCCAAATGTAATGACTGCAACAGTGAAACACGAAGAACATAGTACAGTTGTGTACATTTACCATAAATGTAGATGTTCGAGTGTATTCACTGTTGCAGTTCAGGTTACCCACCTGCCATCCCCTTTTTCTATAACTTCTCTTTCCTTTACTGTATTCTAAAGCCTTTGTGGTGTGTTTGCTTTTAGATGAAGGTAAGGTTTATGTTGCTAAAAGTGCATTTACATATATTTCTGTTTTTATATATATATATATATATATATATATATATATATATATATATATATGTTTTTTTTTTTTGCGCTCCCCATTTGGGGGGCACCTGACATCTGGGGCAAGAAAAACGGAATAAAATGGTTTCGGCTGCATGTTTTATACCCCTAACGAACTGACGTCATGGAAGAGGAGACAGCAACCGACGCAGGACCCAAGACTTTGTTATGCAGGCCGACTGAGGGCAACCTGCCAGCAGATTATGGCAAGTGTCCGCAACTGTACTTTCTCTGGTATGTGAACAAGTGTGTGTGTGTGGGGGGGGGGGGGTTCTACCTCCTGTGCAGGTTAGCTTTGCAGGTTTGGGGGGTAGCCCTCCAACTTCAAATTTCTCTGCAGGCGGTCTACATCCCTTACAGTCAGAACTCTGTGGCAGACACACTGAACAGATCCACAACACAGGCCCACAAATGGATGCTTCACATTTGTGTGTTCCTGGACATAGTCCACCAGTGGGGTATTCCTCATATAGGCTGGTATGGAAAGTGGACGCCCTATCAATGTTCTGGAAGGCAAAGTTTTTATATGCATTCCCACCACTTTCGCTCATTCCAAAAGTAGCGGGACAAAACCAAGATCTTGCAGATGACTCCTGCTGTTCAAGACAGCATTGATTCCCCCTTCTACACCTAGCCAGGGGCAATCATCACAAGTTACCCCACAGAGTGGACTTGCTCACACAACACAAGGGCTCTTCTATCCACCAACACTTGGCAGGTCTACAACTAACTTTGTGGGTAATAGAGCCCTGATACCTTTTAGACATCTTTTTGTCAGAGGACGTGCTTGGAGTCCTGCAGGAGGCCAGGAAACCCAATACCAGAAGTCTTATCTCTCCAAATGGAAAATATTTTCTATATGCTCTCTCTCTCATACCCTGGACCCAGATACAGTGGATCTCCTCCGTAGGATTATTTCATACCTGTGTGAATTGCTCAATTCTGGCTTAGCTTTATTGATCTGTAAAAGCACATCTGTCAGCTATTTCTGCATGTTTTCCCCACTTCATCTTCTAAATTTGAGGCCAAGCAGTTCCTCAAAGGCATCCTCCACATTAGACCTCCCAGGAGGCCTGTGGCCTCTCCCTAGGATCTAAACTTTGTAATAGAGAAACTGACACGTGCCCCCTTTGAGACTGCTTCCTCTAGCTCTTTAAAACACTGCCACTGGAAAACTGTCTTGCGGTGAGCCATAACTTCTGCCAGAAGGGTCTATGAGCTCTAGGCCCTGATGGCTACTCCCCCTTTTTTATCTTCCATAAAGACAGGGTCTCTTCACACCAACCCCACCTTTATGCCTAGAGTAGTTAATGAGCTGACTTTAAACCAGGCTATGCGCTTAACCTTTTTCTCTTCTCCCCAAAACAGTAGTGAGATTTTGCACACACTTGATGTACACATAGTCAACTCAGATTTTACCTTCACAAAATGAAATCTATTAGGAAGTCAGACCAGCTATTTGTCTCATTACATCCCAGGGCTCTGGGATTTCCGGTGTCCAAACCATTTCTAACTGAATTTCTAAAATCATTACTTTTTGCTATGTCTATCATGGGAAACCACCTTCCTTCTCAGTCAAAGCTCACTCTGCCAGAGCAGTGTCCTTCCGTGGTGCTTTTCTCAAAGGGCTAGACACCAACTCTATTTTAGAAGCAACTCCGTGACCTCTGTCCACACGTTTACCAGACATTACAAGCTGGATTCCATCTCCATATGTAGGGCTGTGTTTGTCAGGGCCTTTTATCACGGATTCCTGGAAAATTCATCATTAACTCCACCTCCCTCTCTACATGAGCTTTGGTAATCTCCCGCAAGTAAAGAATACTGCAGCAGATGAATAGAAGGGCATAGAATAGTTGAGCAAGAACTTACCGTAACAATAGATGTCATTCTCTTCTCTGTTGCAGTATTCTGTCCCATCTCCCTTCTTCACTCCTTATGGTTCTTAAATATAATGAGACACTATTTCTTGGAGACTCTCTCCTCATGGGGCTTCAGTTCTGTGGATGGTGCATGCATATGCCATTTCTGTGGCCTATGTCCTATAGCTGTCTACGTCAGACGTACCACTCACCGTACAGTAGTAAGACTTTGGTATACTGGTAGACGTCAGGGTTGTGTGGGCAGGCAGCTCCCTCATGTAAAGAGTACTGCAACAGAGAAGAGAAGGACATCTGTTGTTATAGTAAGCTTTTACACAGCCATTCTTTCCTTGGCTAATTTTCTCCAGTAAAGTTCAGCTCCTTCTGAACTGTTTTTTGTATCCCCACTTGTGGACAATCAGTAGCAAGGTTTCTACATTTCAGTGCTGGCTTAATGCTTTGCTTTGAGTGTAATCTGTATGATTGTTTTTTCTTATGGAATTGCATCCAAAGTTCTAGTCTTTCTAAACCCCACCCCTTAATGTTTTTGTTCCTTTTTACATGATTTTGTAACCTTCTGCTTGAGTTCTGTATGCGAGCATTAAAAATGTGTAGGTGTAAAGTACCCCTTCAAATTGACTTAACGCTAAACCACCTTGCTGTAAGGAGAGAACCAACTTGCATCTCTTACTCTACCAGTTAATTGTCCATAGCTTTTTCTCAAAGAATATAGTATAAAAAAATCATGCCATGTTTGTATGTTGGACTTAAGGGGACTAAAAACAATTTCACTGCTTGTATCTTGCTATTCATTTTTTTTTATCAAGAACTTCCTGTTTCTCAGTCCCCGATGTTCTTTGTGTTTCACTGTTGCAGTCATTACTTTTGGGTTATCTGCTTGCAGTAGCCCTCAGTCTGCCTGATTAACAAAGTCTTGGGTCTTGCATTGGTTACTCTGTCTTCTTCCATGACGTCAGGGGTATAACACATGTAGCAGACGCCATTACATCAGTCTTTCTTGCCGTGCGGTGCCCGAAGTAGAAACAGTTCGCAAGTGCCGGTCGGCCCACTCCTGAAATTTTGGTTTTCGAGTTACATCTACATTAGTGTACCCCTAGGTAAGGAACGCCTGTTTCGGGGAAAAAGCAGATTATGTGCTTAAAAAGATGGAAGGCAAAGCAAAATCTATGCAAACCATAAAAAATTTCTTTCAAGTTCAACCGCCCAGATTTAGCAGAAACTTCCACTCTAAGCACTGGGCCTTCCCTGCACCCAACAGTTAGGGCAAAGTAAGCCCCGCAAGGACAGGACATCCAGGCCCCTGTCCCAGGCCCAGCAAAGAAGCAAACAGTGGACCACTTCTGCCTCTAAGGCAGGGAGTTCTATGCCAAGCTTCTATGGTAAACACTCGCAATGACTTTCCCCTCCCTCTACTGCCCTCCTTTCACTCATCTAAAATTAGGAGGAAGACTCGCCCTCTTCAAGGACAGTTGGGTCTCTCTAACCAAGGACCAATTGGTATTAAAAATCATTTCTCAGGGATACAGATTCTCCTTCAGCGAACTCCCAATTTCAAGAGGGTACCCAGACCTCCCCCCAAAACAGTGGGCAGAGACATTTAAAACCGGTAAAAACACTAATATCCCAGGGGGCAGTAGAACCTGATCCTTCGGATCAAACAGGAAAAGGTTTTTACTTGAGTATTCCTTGTTTCCAGAAGAAGGCACTTGACGCCCCATCCTGGATCTATCCAAACTGAACACCTCCTTGGTGGTTCCCAGATTCAAAATGCTAATTTTGCAGCAGCTCCTGCCTATGCTCACACAAATGCTTGGCTGTCGACACTAGATCTAAAAGATGTCTACCTCCACATCCCTATCTGGGAATCGTGCAGAAAATTCCTGCACTTCAGAGCAGGCTATCAGCACTTTCAGTTCTCTTCACTTCCTTTTGGCTGATCTACTGCTCCCAGAGTATTCACCAAATGCTTGGCATCGGCTATAGCATTCTGCAGACAGAAAATCTTCTGATTTACCCTTACCTAGGCGAACTCCTAACTTCCCTAGAGTTCACCATCAATGAGGAAAAAAATCAAAGCAAAACCTCACCAGGAAAATTGTTTTCCTGGAAGCTGTGCTAGACGCAAACCATAATGGCCTTCCTATCCCCAGAAAAGCAGAGCTTCCTGCCTCTCTACTTCACCCAGCTGGCTTCCAGAAGTCACTTCACTGCGAGGAAGGTCCTGCAAGCCCTGGGATACATGACATCTTGCATCCTTCTCATCCCTCTCACCAGGCTTCACATGAAACCGCTTCAGTGGTACTTAAAGAACCCTTGGTGTCAGCACTCAGTCCCTAGAGACCACTCTCCACTGATTCCTTGCATAAGGGACAAATTTCTCTTGTGGGCAGAGGCCTGTACCATGAACACAGGCCTTTCCTCTGCCCTTCTGGCCAGACCATTACCACCGATGCCTCAGACATAGATTGGGGTGCTCTCCTAGCAGGCAGGTGTACCCAAGGGATTTTGAATTGCACCGCAGTTTCACTTGCACATCAACTAGAAAGAAATGATGGCAGTGCAAAATGCCCTGACTTCCTTCCAACCCCATTTCAGGCCAGGGGTGGTACTTATAAAAACAGACACCACAGTAATGTGATACATTAATAAGCAGGGGGGCACCTAATCTTACCTCCTGTGCAGGTCAGCCATGAGTCTATGGCTTACAGCCACCTCCATGGGGCTACACATGATTGCTCAGTACTTAGAGATCAACAACATATTAGCAGACCACCTAAGCAGAAACTTACTGGACCCCCACAAATGGCAGCTCCACAGAGAAATCTTTCTGCAAATCACCCAGTAGTGGGGGGACCCCAGAGTTGGACCTCTTTGCCTCTCACTTCAGCCACCAGCTGCACAAGTTTTGTACTAGGGAGTATCACCTCCGAGCATGGAAGGTGGATGCCTTGACCTTCCCCTGGAGCTCCCTCTTAGTATGCACATACCTTCCTCTACCCCTTATTCACAAGTTTCTGATCAAAATGAGAGAGAGGGACCAAAGGCCAACCTCATTGCTCCAGATTGGCCCAGACAGCATTGGCACCCCTTACTTCGCAGTCTGACCTTACAGTCCCCAAAGTTGCTTCCCCTAAGGTCAGACCTCCTGACCCAGGAGAGGGTGGAAGTACTGTACCCAGACCTACAGACTTTGAAACTTTCAACATGGCTCATGCACTAAAAACTATCAAGAAGTCACTGTTAAGCAAACTGGTCCTGGACATCATCACAGAGGCTAGAAGGGCCAGCACAAGAAAATCTTAAGCAGGAAAATGGAAATGATTCTGCTCCTGGAAACCATCAAAAGGGAACAGTACCTTCCATCCCTCTCATCCTGGATTACTTAACAGAGTTGCTTAATAGTGGCCTTTCTTCCTCTATTAAAATCCATGCCTCGGCCATCTCTGCCCATTATGATTTAGACCCACCCCTCTTCCCTCACCCTTTGAATAAGCAATTCCTCAGAGGGGCTTCTAATAGTAGGCCTCCCAGAAGACCTCCTACTTCTCCCTGGGATCTGAATTATGTGTTGAGAAACTAACCTTACCTCCTTTCAAACCTGCTGCTTTAACAGAATTGAAATACCTCTCCTGGAAGACTGCCTTCCTACTAGCTATCACCTTAGCCAGAAGGGTCTCAGAATTACAAGCTGTCATGACTGTCGACCCCTTCATAATTTTCTATGCAGACAGTGTCTCCCTGAGTACTAACCACTCCTTTATGCCCAGGGTGGTATCTGATGCGACCATAACCCAGGCCATACACCTCCCCACTTTCTTTCCCAACCCTCAAAACAAGGGGGAAAGAATTCTATACTCACTAGACGTGCACAGACAACTCAGATATTATCTGGACCGCACTAAACCATTGAGAAAAACTGACCAGCTTCATGTAAGCTTTGCCCCAGGGGCATAGGGGAAGCCCATCTCCAAGCAAACCATTTTCAAATGGATCTCACACTGTGTCCGTTTTTGTTACAGACTACATGGGAAACCCATCCCTAAGTCGATACATACCCACTCCACTAGGGCAACCTCCTCTTCCTTCCTCAGACGAGTACCCACCAGGGACTTATTGGAAGTGGCCAGCTGGACCTCTGTCCATACCTTTACAAAGCGTTACCTACCTCTCTTTTCTAAGTCTGTGGCAGGGTTTGCCTCTGCAATTCTGCAGGGACTCCTGACCCATACCTAGGAACTCTACCTGTCCTTCCACCCTTTACCTCAGCTTTGGGAATCCTACCACATGTGATGACTGCAACAGTAAAACACCGATAACATACAGATGTTCATAGTGTTACCCTGCTGCAGTCATCACACTTGGGTTATCCTGTCGTCAGGCGGTCCCACAGTCGGTCTGAATTCCAAAGTCTTGGTCCGGCATCGGTTGCTGTCACTTCTTCTCTGATGTCAGTGCGCCAGGGGTATATAAAAGGCATCCAACGCCATTTTCTTCAGTCTTTTTTGCCGCGCGGTGCCCGAAGCAGAAGCATTTCGCAAGTGCCGGTCAGCCGACACCTGAGATTTTCGAATTGAATTTCGGTCAAGTCTTCAAAGCTAAGTACCCCGTTGGGGAACCTTTTCTTGCCTCAGTCCGATGTCAGCAAAAGTTAACAATTGCATTTCTTGTGGGAAGCAAATACCTCATAAGGACTTTCATTCTTATTGTATACCTTGCCTAGGCCCAGACCACGACATCACTGGTTGTCGGTTTTGTGCTAGTTTCAATAAGCGAACTATAAAGCGACTCTTAAGACTTCGCACGACACTACTTCGGTAGGAAGTTTAATTACACTATGCCGTCGGAGCAACCGACTACCGGCGTGCATAAAAAACGCAGAGATAGGCAGCCTAGATCCAAGCCAAACTCCGAGGCCTCAGCTGGGCTGGTCGCCGGTTCTCCGGTTTTCAGTGAGGCGCCTACGCAGCCCCTGACGACCGCAGAATTGGAACCCCAGACCGCTTCAGATTCTGAAGCAGAGAGTTCTAGGCCGACACAACCATTTTCTTTAAGCCCTACCGACAACATTGCAGAAGGAAAAGCCGGCGATGCGGAAACACCTTCGGTTACAGAAGGTGTCTTCAGACAGACTACACTCACCATAAAATCTTATGCTAAGCTTAAGACTCCTTTAAAATCAAAAAAGACTGCACATCAGTCTCCAGTTCAAGGCCCTATGCCTAAGAAACAGATGCTTAAAATGTCTGAAGATTTGATTTCTTTAATCAGCCCCCCCCCCCCCCCCAGACAAAAGGCCTAGGCAAGAGGAAGATTATGCCTCCTGTGATCGTGTCTATTTCCTCAGGCTCCTCTGAGGAACAGGATTACTTCTTTCCCCCTTATGAAGATTCTGATGCTGAAGATTCCATTCCCTCAGCTTCTCCCCCTGAAGACTATCCCTTTGGGGAAACCGTACATACCATGAGGGAACATTTCTACTGGGAAGGTCAGGACTACTCCAACTCAAAGAAAAGGCTCTGAGAGTTTCTTTTACTCCCCCAGCACAGACCACTTGCTGTTTTAGACATTGTGGATGATGTTTACTTAGAATCTAGTCTAAATCCAAATTCTCTACCTCCTGCTCCAGCCAAACCGGATAGATATTATAGAGTGCCTGACTCTCACAAATTCCTTTACAAAAGCCCTGTTGCTGACCCAGAGACTATCTCCCAGGGTCCCAAAGGGGCTAAGGCTTCTATGGCTAAAACTCCTGTACCCTCTGAAAGGGACTCCAGAGCACTAGATAGGTGGGGGAAGAAGGTTTTACACCTCAGCTACTCTAGCTATGAGAGCACTAAATTGTCAATTTCACATGCTGAAGTACCAGCAATTCCTAATGTCTCAAATAAAACAAAAGATGAGCACGCACCCTCAACAGTCTGAATTCAAAGAAATGCAGGATCTGTTGCATGCAGCTGAACAGGTGGGCAAACATACTTTACAATGTGGATTTGATTCCTTGGAAGCTTCCTGTAGAGCAGCTGTTACTGGGTCTGTTATACGTAGGCATGCTTGGTTAAAGGAACAAACTCTGCCTGATCATGTTAAAGCAAAGTTACTAGATGCACCCTTACAGCAGGATGTCTTATTTGGGGTTAAAGCAGAAGAGGTCTTAAAGAAAATGGAGGATAAGGCAAAATCTATGCAGACGGTCAAAGATTTCTTACAGGTACTAACCCCACGCTTCAGCAGAAATTGGCCAGCAAAAAATTGGTCCTTCCCAGCTTCTGACAGACCACAGAGGGGTAAATACAGACGCCCAAGGGGCAGAGGGCAAGCACAGATCCCTTACAAACCTCACCAGTGGGGCACTGCAACACAGAAGGGAGGAGAAGACAGGTCCCAAACTACTAGAAGACAAACACAATAAACCTCAAACTGCCAAGCAAAAATCTCTTGGCAGCTCCCTTAGGAGGAAAATTAGCATTTTTTATAGACAACTGGCGCATCGTCACAAAGGACAAATGGGTCCTAGACATTCTCTCACAAGGATACAGATTCCATTTCCACACCTTGCCAAGTATAAAAGGAATGCCAAACTTGCCACAAAATCAATGGGCAGAGGCACAAAAACAAATTACAGCTCTCATGGACATGAGAGCCATTCAACTCGTACCTACACAGGAACAAGGCCAAGGATTTTATTCAAGGCTCTTTCTAGTCCCCTGAAAGGACAATGCTTGGAGACCCATTTTGGACCTTTCAATTCTAAACACTTTCTTGCAAGTACCCAAATTCAAGATGCTAACACTACAGCAGCTTCTTCCCATGTTGGGCAAGAAAGCTTGGCTAGTAATGTTGGACCTCAAGGAGGCATACCTGCATGTCTCTGTCAGACAAAATTGCAGAGGATACCTCCGTTCCATTGCAGGTTCAACCCATTACCAATTCTCTGCACTGCCCTTTGGCTTATCTACTGCACCCAGGGTCTTCACAAAATGCCTGGCACCAGTAATTGCATACTGCAGACAGAGGAATTCAAATATACCCATACCTGGACGACTGCCTCATCCAAGCAGAAAGCAAGGACATTCTCTTACAACATCTGACTTTTGGAAAACACCTTCTAAGTTGCCTAGGGTACACAGTAAACGAAAAGAAATCAAAACTAGCGCCCTCGCAAAATATGACATTCCTGGGTGCCAGCTAGAATACAACTGCCCAGATGGCTTATCCGACTCCAGACAAACCACTACAACTAACTCAATACTTCGGAATAATGGCAACAAAGACCCAACTCCCTGCAAGAAAAATTCTGCAGGCCTTTGGGCTTCATGGCATTTTGTATACTATGAATACCATTTGCAAAACTGCATATGAGGAAATTACAATGGTACCTGAAAAGCGTATGGACTCAACACAGCTACAGCTTGGAAACAATGATACTTCTCATTCCCTGCCTTCAACAGGAGTTTCTATGGTGGTCACAGGCATGTCACCTCAACAAGGGTCAGCCTTTCACCTTACCCCCAGCCAGGAAAACTATGACAACAGATGCATCGGACTATGCCTGGGGGGCACACATGGCAGGACAGTGCGTTCAAGACATATGGACTGCAGATCAAAGGAATCTGCACATCAATCAAAAAGAAATGCTAGCTGTACAGAATGCTCTGACAGCCTTCAAGGACCTCTTACATCCAGGACAGCTTATAATAAGGACAGGCAACACCACAGTAATGTGGTACATAAACAATGGGTACACACTCCTACCTTCTGTGCAGGCAAGCAATGACCTTGTGGAACACAGCACTGGCTTACCAAGTTCAATTACAAGCTCAATTCCTGCCAGGAAAAAAGAACACATTGGCAGACTACCTAAGCAGAAACATCATGGATCCCCATGAGTGGAAACTGGATCCACAAGTATTTGCAATGATAACTCAAAAATGGGGGCGCCCAGGCATAGACCTGTTTGCCAACCCCCAAAACCATCAGCTTTCAAAATTGTGCACAAGGACATTTCACCACCAAGCTTGGAAAGTGGACGCACTCTCTTTCAGTTGGAAAATGCTGACAGTATATGCCTTTCCTCCATTGCCCCTTCTCACAAAGGTGCTGCTGAAAGTCAGGATGGAGAGACCTCGAATGATACTCATTGCCCCGGACTGGCCACGCCAGCACTGGTACCCACTACTAAGGAACATGTCCCAGGGCCCACCATGGATTTTACCACAATTTCCTCATCTACTCACGCAGCAAGGCAGTCAGATTCTACACCGCCAGCTCAAAACCTTAAATTTGGCTGCATGGCACATCGCCTAAGCAACCAGCCAGCCCCTCTTTCACAAGCTGTTATGGATGTCATTCTGGAGGCCAGGAGGCCCAGCACCAGGAAAGCCTACTCAGACAAATGGAAAAGATTTTGCGCCTGGAACCAAGCTAAAGGCCAAAATACCCTTCAGCCGGACATGCCTCAGATTCTACAATATTTAACTGAGATGTTGCACAAAGGACTTTCTTTTTCATCTATTAAAATCCACGCCTCAGCTATTTCAGCTCACTACAAAACGAATCCTCCTTTATTTTCACATCCACTTCTAAGGCAGTATCTCAGAGGGGCAAAAAACATTGGGCCTTCCAGGAGAGCACCAACGTGGGACCTAAATTCTGTTCTGGAAAAACTTACCTTGCCGCCTTTTGAGCCAGCTTTCTCAGCTGATTTAAAGTTTATATCATGGAAGACTGCCCTGCTGCTAGCAATTACTTCAGCCAGAAAAGTCTCAGAGCTACAGGCACTAATGGCAGTAGAGCCCTTCCTCATTTTCCATCAAGACAGAGCTTCTCTACGAACTAACACCTCCTTTATGCCAAAGGTGGTATCCAGTGTGGCTCTAAATCAAACCATCCACTTACCCACCTTCTTTCCAAATCCACAGAACAAAGGAGAAGGACTCTTGCATTCCTAGGCATTCACAGGCAACTACGTCACTACTTGGATAAAACTAAAGCTTTCAGAAAATCTGACCAACTTTTTGTATCCTATGCTACAGCATCACAAGGAAAGGCGATCTCAAAACAGACAATTTCCAAATGGATAGGACATTGCATACATTTTTGCTACACCCACCATGGAAAATCAGTTCCTGCTAGCATAAGGCCCCACTCCACCAGGGCAGCAGCTACATCTACAACCTTCCTCAGGGGGTGCCAACCAAGGATATTCTGGAAGCTGCAACTTGGAGTTCAGTACACACCTTCACCAAACACAATCACTTACCACTTTACTCTAAGACTAGAGCTGGCTTCGCCACTGCAGTTTTGCAGGGCCTTCTAGCCTCCTCTAACCCTGTTTGACTCCACCTCCCATCCTTAGCTTTGGGATTCTACCCAAGTGTGATGACTGCAGCAGGGTAACACGATGAACATAGTACAGATGTCCTTCAAGGATGCATCTGCAGTCCTAACAAATGGGTTGTCCTGTCCTCAGGCAGCCCTTTGGTCGGCTGGATTCCAAAGTCTGGGTCTGGCATCGGCTGATGTCGCACTTCACCCGACGTCATAACTGCAGTTCTTCGGGTATAAAGGTATCAGCCAACGCCATTTTCCTCAGTCTTTCTTGCCGCGTGGCGCCCGAAGCAGAAGCGGTTCGCAAGTGCCGGTCGGTCAGAACCAGAGATTACTACTACCGAAGACTTCTAAAAAGCTAAGTACCCCGTTGGGGACTCTCTCTTGCCTCAGCCGATGTCAGAAAAAGTGAATAACTGTTTAACTTGTGGGAAACAAATACCTCAGAAAGATTTCCACTCTTACTGCCTACCTTGTTTAGGCCCAGACCACGACGTAGCAGCTTGTCTAGCCTGTGCTTCTTTCAACCGACGGACACTTAGACGTCGGTCGGAATTTGCTGAGGAGTTTTCCGGCTCCGCTTTTGCTTACAACATGCCGTCGGAAACTCCGACTTCGCAATTATCTAAAAAGCGCAAGGAAAAGGACCGACACTCGCGGTCCGCGGTTTCGGCCGAAGCCGCGGTTAAGTCAACCGCGAGTGTCTCGGTTTCGGCTGAAACAGAGTCCTCGGTCCTTCCTTCGGCCGAAAGCTTGCCTCCTACCGAGGCCTCATCCAGCATGGCTGAATCTGCTACTGAAATCCCACCTGCTCTTGCAGGTTCACAGGATTTATCTGATACTATTCCTTTAGATATATCTACTCCTGCACGTGGGGCTGCTAGGCCCCCTGCATCCATGTCGATTAAGGCTTTTGCCACAGCTAAAGCAGCAAAATCAACCAAGAATGTGCCTGCTAAGACCCCCTCTCACAGGCCTAGCTCTAGTACTCAAATGCTTAGTCTAGCAGAGGATCTTATTTCTTTGATCCGGGGATCCCAACCTCACCCTGACAGGGCCTCTCACCCACCTCCAGAGAAGAGGCCTAGAGCAGAGCCCCCTGAGCCAGTTTCTTCAGATTACTCCTCTGATGATTCAGAAAATACAATCCCTCCAGAGGGCCCTTATTCTCCTTATGAGGACTCTGATGCAGAAGACTCCATTCCTTCTGCCTCTCCTCCTGAGGAATTTTCTTTTGGGGAAACCTTGCATGCTATGAGGGAACAATTTCAATGGCAGGGCCAGGATTTTTCAGACTCTAGGAAAAGGCTTAGGACCTTTTTGCATTTGCCACAGCATAGGCCTTTAGCCATTCCTCCAGTACTTACTGTTGTGGATGATGCATTTAATGATGCTTGTACTGCTCCTGATTCTCTTCCTCTGGCCCCTGCTAAGCCCGACAGGTACTACAGGGTTCCGGACACACATTATCATTTGTATAAGGCTCCTTTTGCAGATCCTGAAACTATTTCTCAGGGACCCAAGGCAGTAGCAGCTACCTCTGCCAAAACCCCTCCCTCTGAAAGGGAATCTAGGGCCTTAGAGATGGGGTAAAAGTTTACACTTCTGCTACTCTTTCGGCTAGGGCCTTAAACTGTCAATTCCACATGATTCAGTATCAGGAATTTGTTAGATCAGTTAAACAAAAAACTGTCCTCGCCTGAACCATTAGACAAAAAATCTCTTCAGGAAATGGTACATAACATTCAGCAGGTCAGTAATCATTCCTTAAAATGCGGCTATGATGCACTGGAGGCTTCCTTTAGATCAGCTATGACTGGTACAGTGATCAGAAGGCATGCATGGTTAAAAGAGCAGCCCTTACCAGACCATGTTAAAGCAAAGCTCCTAGATGCTCCCATGGATAAGCTCAATTTGTTTGGCTCCCCTGCACAGCAGGTGCTGAAGAAGGTGGAAGAGAAAGCAAAATCTGTCCAGACAGTCAAGGATTTCTTACAGGTCCAGCCTCCAAGGTTTAGTAGGAACTGGCCTTCCAAGAATTGGTCCTTTCCAGACACCACCAGAGCACAGAGAGGCAGGAATAGGCGCCAAGAGGCAGGGGTCAATCCAGAGGTGCCTACAGGGGACGTCAGTGGCAGCCTAACAACCACCGAAGTACTGCCACAGATCCAGCCACTACCACTTCTACAGGACAATCACAGTGACTTGGCTCTGAGACCGCCTACCAGGGAACAACTAGAAGCACCCTTAGGCGGAAAGCTAGCCTTATTTTCGGAAAACTGGCATCACTTCACAGGAGACAAATGGATTTTACAGACAATAGACCAAGGTTACAGGTTTCGCTTCCATACTCTACCAAGGAAGAGAGGAATGCCAAACCTACCTCCAAATCAAAAGACAAAAGCTCTAGAACAAATAGACCACTTAATAAGGATGAGAGCTATAGAAAAGGTACCGTCTATGGAACAAGGGCAAGGATTTTACTCCAGACTTTTCCTGGTGCCAAGAAAAGAAAATCAATGGAGACCTATTCTCGACCTGTCCGCTCTAAACACATATCTCATTGTTCCAAAATTCAAAATGCTGACCCTACAGCAGCTTCTTCCCATGCTGGGCAAGGAGTCTTGGCTGGTAACTCTAGATCTCAAGGAGGCATACCTGCACGTCCCCATACGACCAAATTGCAGAAGATACCTCAGATTTCTTGCAGGATCAGAGCATTATCAATTCTCAGCATTGCCCTTTGGCTTATCTACTGCGCCCAGAGTATTCACGAAATGCCTGGCATCAGTAATTGCTCATTGCAGGCTTCAGGGTATTCAAATTTACCCTTACCTGGACGACTGCCTGTTACAAGCGGACAACAAAAACAGATCAGCAAAAGATTTGAAAAAGGTCATTCATCTACTACAAGCCTTGGGATACACAGTCAATATAAAAAAGTCAAGGCTGATGCCATCCCAAAGGATAACTTTCTTGGGTGCAGAACTGGACACATCAAATCAAATGGTATCCCTCACAGCAGAAAAACAGAAGCACCTTCCTCTCTATTTCATGGCATTAACAACGCAGAACCAGCTAACAGCAAGGAAAGTCCTGCAAGCCCTGGGTTACATGGCATCCTGCATAATATTGATTCCACATGCCAGACTACATATGAGGAAGTTGCAATGGTACCTAAGGAATTTATGGTCTCAGCACAAGCACAGCCTAGAAACCCAAATTCCAATAATTCCATGCCTGAAGCAAGAATTCCAATGGTGGGCTCAGGCCTGTCAATTGAGCAAGGGACTGCCCTTCCACAGCCCTCAACCAAGCCAGACTATCACCACGGACGCCTCAGACCTCGGTTGGGGGGCGCACATGCTGGACAAGTGCATACAAGGCTTATGGACTCAAGACCAGCTAAACCTACACATAAATCAAAAGGAGATGCTGGCAGTAAAACTGGCAATTCAGACATTCAGACCGTTTCTTCGACAGGGTCAATTGCTGATAAGGACGGACAACACCACAGTTATGTGGTACATCAACAAACAGGGAGGCACGCATTCATACCCTCTATGCCAGATGGCAATGGACCTCTGGAATGTGGCCCTGAGCTTCAACATTCAGCTACAGGCAATATTTGTACCAGGGAAAGAAAATATACTAGCAGACATCCTAAGCAGAACTACCACGGATGCCCACGAATGGATGCTGCATCCAGACATCTTCAAATCCATTACAAGGAAATGGGGACTACCAGAAATAGACTTATTCGCATCCCCACACAACCACCAATTGGAGAAATTCTGCACAAGGGCGTACCACCCACTTGCTTGGAAGGTGGACTCCCTATCTTTCAGTTGGAAAAACCTGACAGCATATGCATTCCCACCTCTTCCTTTGATGCACAAGGTGCTATTGAAGATCAAAGAAGACCGGCCAAGGATCATCCTGATAGCTCCAGACTGGCCGAGGCAGCATTGGTACCCATTACTGAGGAGTATGTCTCGGGAACAAATATGGCCTCTGCCCCTAGTTCCCTTACTACTAACACAGAACAACTTCAAAACCCTGCATCCAAACCTAAAAACGCTGCAGCTAGCTGCCTGGAACATTGCATAAGACAAAATAACCCAGATTTATCTCAAAGGGTTAAAGACATTATCTTGGAGGCTCGCAGACCCTCAACAAGGAAAACTTATTCAGCAAAATGGAGAAGATATCTCATTTGGAGTGCAGCAAAAGGAGAAAATGTGTCACTGGTAAACATAGCTAACATCCTGGAATACTTGGCAGAACTGTTCCACAATGGCCTGTCCTATTCTTCCATTAAGATTCATGCATCAGCTATTTCAGCAGAATACAACATGGATCCCCCAGTCTTCTCACATCCTCTACTCAGGCAGTTTCTGAGAGGAATTAAAAATGTAAAACCACCAAGGAAGCCACCATTGCCCGCTTGGGACTTGAACTTTGTGCTAGAAAAATTGACACTTCCTCCTTTTGAGCCAGCAGCAGAATTACAGTACTTATCATGGAAAACTGCTTTCCTGCTTGCAATCACTTCAGCAAGAAGGGTTTCTGAATTACAGGCATTAATGGCAGTACAGCCCTTCCTTATTTTCCATCAAGATAAGAGTGTCCATGAGAACTAATCCTACTTTTATGCCAAAGGTGGTCTCCAGGGTATCTTTAAACCAAGCTATTCACCTGCCTACATTCTTCCCCAACCCACAGAACAGGGGAGAAAGACTATTACACATCTTGGATGTACATAGACAATTGCGCTACTACCTGGACAGAACCAAGAGCAATAGAAAAACTGACCAGTTACTGGTAGCATATGCAACAGGAATGGAAGGAAAAGCAATTTCAAAACAGACAATCTCTAAGTGGATAGGAAATTGCATTAGATTTTGTTACTCTTACCATGGGAAGACAACTCCAGAAAACATCAGACCTCACTCCACAAGGGCTACAGCCACTACTACAGCTTTTTTACGAGGAGTGGCTACCAAAGACATTTTAGAGGCTGCTACTTGGAGCTCTGTGCATACATTTGTCAAGCATTATAATCTACCCTTATACTCCAGATCCCGAGCAGGTTTTGCCACTGCTGTTTTGCAAGGGATCTTAACTACACCATAATCTTATTATTACCTCCTCCCCCAGTTTGGCTATGGTATTCTACCCATTTGTTAGGACTGCAGATGCATCCTTGAAGGACATAGTACAGTTTTGTACCTACCATAAATGTAGATGTCCGAGAGGTATGCATCTGCAGTCAGGATTACCCTCCCTCCTTCCCCTCTGTGGTACTCCTAGGGTATTCGCCCATCTTTTAGCTAGCTGGGGGAATCTGTTATGGTGTATTTGTTTGTATATATGTACATACATGTTTATTTTTATTTGCTCTCTGTTATTTGGAAACTTTTACATTTATCCAAATTTAGCCTTCCTAGAGGGCACCTGGCATCTGGGGAAAGAAACACTGAGGAAAATGGCGTCGACTGATACCTTTATACCCGAAGCACTGCAGTTGTGACGTCGGGTGAAGTGCGACATCAGCCGAGGCCAGACCCAGACTTTGGAATCCGGCCGACCGAAGGGCTGCCTGAGGACAGGACAACCCATTTGTTAGGACTGCAGATGCATACCTATCGGACATCTACATTTATGGTAGGTACAAAACTGTACTTTTTGTACCTACCATAAATGTAGATGTTCGAGTGTATACCCTGCTGCAGTCCAGGTTACCCTCCCTCCATCCCCTCTGACCTAACTAAAACTTTTCAATACCTTAAAATCTGATACAACCTTTGTGGTGTATTTGCTTATAGCTGGAGGAATGTTTTGTTTGTGCTAAGTTTTTATTATTGGTACTATCTACTAACCATCTTTTGGAGGGGCACCTGACATCTGGGGCAAGAAAAACTGAAGAAAATGGTGTTGGATGCCTCTTGTATACCCCTGGCGCACTGACGTCCGGTAAGAAGCGACAGCAACTGACGCCGGACCAAGACTTTGGAATTCAGGCCGACTGCGGGACCGCCCGATGACAGGATAACCCAAGTGTGATGACTGCAGCAGGGTATACACTCTAACATCTACATATATGGTAGGTGCAAAACTGTACTTTGTGTACACTTACCATAAATGTAGATGTTAGTGTATTCACTGTTGCAATATTGGTTTCCCTCCCTCCATCTCCCTTTTCACTTTTTCACCTGGGCGACACATGCTTCCAAAGGTGGCTGTTTGCTACCAGGACCACTTCTCTCTTTTTCCTTGTGCTTCTGATGGGTTAGGGCAAGAAAAACTGATGTAATGAAGTCTCTTGTCTTGCTTTATAATACTGACAACCTGACGTCAGACTACAGGGCGACAGCAGCCAGCGCACAAAAACATTGACTCTGGTATTCGGGCTGGCCGAGGGCTACTACAACAGGGATAACCCAAAGGTGATTACTGCAACAGTGAATACACTCAAACATGTACATTTATGTTAAGTGTACACAACTGTACTTTAAAATGAAGACGCATTATAAGTGTGAATCATCAGAAATGACAGATGTACAAAAGAAGGTATTAAGACCTCATCCAGATGGATTCCCCAAGTGCTATTGCTGTTCCTCCCATTCTCCCTGCTTTTCAGCAGCATCCTTGAATCTGGACTCCCAGCCTCCTCTCCCATGCAGACCTGATAGGTTGTATAAAGTCCCAGAAATTGCAAAATCCCTCAGTGTATCCTGCTGCAGACCCTGACACAATTTCCATTTCTACTGACAAGGCTAAGAAGCTACTGCCTTTTACCACCCTCCTCCCTGCTGACAAGGACAGCAAAGCCATGGAGCACTTCAGTAAGAAAATATATACCTCTGCTACTCCTTGGCTTTCAGAGCAACCAGTTATCAGACACACATGGCTAAATATGCCTTGTCCCTTTTGGAGAAGATTTCCAAGGAATTGTCCGACTCCCCAGACTCTGCAGCCAAAGCTCAGCTGTGTTCCCTAGTTGCCCTTAAGTATCAGTTTACCAGGCACTCTGTCAAGTGCAGCTGTGATGCTGCTGAGGCATCAGCCAGACCAGCAGCATCAGCGTCTGCCTTAAGAAGGTATTCTTGGCTATGGCTCCAACCCCTACCAGATGATTTTAGAGCTAAACTGGTAGACTCTCCTTTGGACAATACACCCTGTTTGGAGCAAAAGGGCCAGACTTACTCAAGTCTTTACAACAAAAGGGGAAAGAGATGCAAGATTTAAAACACCTGCTGGTTTCCACAATTCCAAAATTTCAGAGGAATTATCTATGCAAAACTCAATTTATCAGGAAACACTCTGCCTGCTACCTCTTCTAGGCCTAGGAAAACCTCGAGGAAGCTACCCACTCCTACCAGAGCCACCACACATCTACCAGCCAGAAGCTGCCCTTTCAAGACAGGGCATGTAGTCTGTGACTACCAGCCAACCTTGGATCCCCCACTTCCTCCCTCTATCTTCCTCTCATTACATCTGTCTCACTGTCTCCAAGCTTAGAGACTTGTCACCTTAGACAAGTGGGTCCTTTCTGTTATATGAGATGGGTACTTCATGACCTGGCTCATTCCAGTAAGGCAAAAGGGAATCCCACAGCCCCCAGTAGAACAGCTTACCCTCTTACAACCTGTGCTTGACAACCTTATCATTCAGGGTACCATTCAAACAGTTCCTCTCTATGCAATGGGAAGAGGTTTCTACTCCAGAATTTTCCTGGTTTCAAGAAAAAACTGCCCCTTGATGTCAGTTTTGGACTTCGGTCTCCTTAACCTTTTCTTTCAGATTCCGACCTTCAGGATGCTTGCTTTGCCAACTCTTCCCTCTTACTTGGGATACTCCTTTTTCTCCACACTGCAATGGCTACCCCCAGGAACCAATGTTCTTTGTGTTTCACTGTTGCAGTCATCACATTTGGTTTATCCCTGCCAGGGTAGCCTTCGGCCTGCCTGAATACCAGAGACTTAGTATTTCTGTGTTGACTGCTATCGCTTGAAGGTGGACGTCAGGTCGTCAGTGGTATAAAGTAATGCTGCCAATGCCATTACATCAGTCTTTCTTGCCATGGAGCCCGAAGCAGAAGCAGTTCCCACAAGTGCTGGTCGGCTGCTATTGGAGTTTTTGTTTCCGAATTGAAGTTGAAGTCTTTGAAAGCTAAGTACCCCATTGGGATCCTTTTTTCTCGCACTAACTGATGCCAGAAAAAGTTAATTGGCTCACCTATGGAAAGCAAATACCACACCGGGACTTCCACTCTGAGTCACTTGTCTAGGTCCAGACCACGACGTCCCTTGTCACTTCGTGGTGGTCGTGGTAAGCCATCCAACAGGAGATCATCTGAAAAAGTGTACAGATAAAGACAGACCGCACAAGACCAAACCTTACGACACTTCCGTTAAGCTAGTCAGTCTTCCAAAGCTCAGACGTGCCCGCTTCAGTTAATTCGCAGGCCGCTACCGAGACCCTTTCAGAGTCCAGTATGCCAAAGAACTCTTCTTCGTCTAAGGATCCTGCGAGCGTCTTCACCTTGGATTGGTCCTGAGCTGCTGTGCAGGACCGGCTTCAGACTGGTTATCTGCTTGCAGGTAGCCCTCAGTCAGCCTGATTAACAAAGTCTTGGGTACTGTGTTGGTTGCTGTCCCTTCTTCCATGCTGTCAGGTCGTCAGGGGTATAAAACATGCAGCCGACGCCATTACATCAGTCTTTCTTGCTGTGCGGTGCCCGAAGCAGAAGCAGTTCGCAAGTGCTGATCGGCCGACTCCTGAAATTTTTGTTTTTGGGTTTCAGAACCGAAGTGTTCAACTAACGGATAAGTACCCTGTTGGGGAAACTTTTTTTCTTGCTCCTTACCGATGTCAGTAAAAGTTAATTTTTGCATTGCTTGTGGAAAACAAGTACCTCAAAGATTTTCATTAGTACTGTATTCCTTGCCTAGGCCCTCACCACGATGTACCTTGCTGTCGGTTTTGTGCTTTATTTAATCAGCGCACTATCTGTCGTCTGTATATTTTTGCCTCCCAATATTTCAGTTCTCTAATTATCTAGAAATGTCGGTTAGCCATCCAACTACTGGGATTCCAAAATAATGCAAAGATAGACAGAGACAGGCCGCCGAGGTCCAAAACTGCCGATGGCGCTTCTCCTAAGCCAGTCGACAGTTCGCCGGTACTCAGGCGCTTTCACAGCCCCTGATTCCTGCTACATGTTCATCATATTACACTGCTGCAGTCATTACACTTGGGTTATCCTGCCGTCAGGTGGTCCTGCAGTCGGCCAGAGTTCCAAAGTCTTGGTCCGGCGTCGATTGCTGTTGCCTCCTCCCTGACGTCAGTGTGACAGGGGTATATAAGATGCAGCCGGCACCATTTTCTTCTGTCTTTCTTGCCGCGCGGTGCCCGAAGCAAAAGCAGTTCGCAAGTGCCGGTTGGCCGTCGCCTGAGATTTTCATTCCGAATCCAGAACCAGTCTTCTACAAAGCTAAGTACCCCGTTGGGGAAACTTTTTCTTGCCTCAGACTGATGTCAGTAAAAGTTAATAACTGTATTTCTTGTGGGAAGCAAATACCTCTAAGGATTTCCATTCCTATTGTATCCCATGCCTAGGTCCTGACCACGACGTTACGGATTGTCGGTTTTGTGCTAGGTTTAACAAGCGCACTATTAAACGTCGGTTTGATTTTGCCTGACATTATTCTGGTAGAAAATTCAATTACACTATGCCATCGGAACTTCTGACGACTGGAATACACAAAAAGCACAAAGACAAGGATAGGCATCCGAGGCCCAAAACTGATGATGAAGCCTCTTCTAGGCCAGTCACCGGTTCTCCGGTTTTCAGCGAGGTGCCTTCGCAGCCCCTGATCGCTTCTGTAGAACCACAAGCCGCCTCTGACTCCCACGTGAAGATGGCTGGGCTTTCGGACACACAAGCTCTTCAGCCTACCGAGACTAACCTTTCAGAGGGATCCGGATCAGCTGAGCAACCCACAGCTGCAAAGGGTGTCTTCAGACCTACTCAGTTAAGCATTAAACCCTCAGCTAAGTCTAAGCCTCCTTTAAAGTCAAAGAAACAATTACAGCATTCTCCAGGACAGGCCTCCATGCCGAAGACCTAATTACTCTGATCAGGGGATCCCATCCCTTTCCTGATAAAAGGCCTAGACAGGATGCAGACGTAAGACTCATCCAACCAGGTGTCAATCTCTTCTGATTCATCCTCAGGCCTAGGATACTCTTACCCCCTTATGAGGATTCTGATGCTGAGGAATCGATTCCATCAGCCTCACCTCCTGAGGACTACTCCTTTGGGGGAACCCTACATACCATGAGGGAGCATTTCCACTGGAATGGCCAGGATTACTCAGAATCCAAGAAAAGGCTGAGAGACTTCCTTTTATTACCTCAACACAGACCCCTTGCTATTCCGCCAGTGTTAGATATTGTGGATGATGTTTATACTGAATCCAGCTTAAATCCCGATTCCTTACCTCCAGCCCCTGTTAAACCTGACCGATACTACAGAGTCCCTGACTCACATAATTTTCTGTATAAAATCCCTGTCGCTGACCCTGAAACTATTTCTCAGGGATCCAACGGAGTTAAGGCCTCATCAGCCAAGAATCCAGTTCCCTCTGACAGAGATTCCAGAGCATTAGACAGATGGGGAAAGAAAGTGTATACGTCTGCAACTTTAGCAATGAGAGCCTTAAATTGCCAGTTTCACATGCTAAAATATCAGCAATTTCTACTGTCTCAGTTAAAACAAAAAATGCTTCCAGAATCAGATCCTCCTAATTTTAAAGAAATGCAGGATTTATTGCATGCAGCTGAACAAGTGGGAAAGCATACTTTGCAATGTGGTTTTGATTCTCTAGAGACCTCCTGCAGAGCAATGTTACAGGCTCTGTCATTAGAAGACATGCTTGGTTAAAAGAACATATGTTACCAGATCATGTTAAAGCAAAATTATTGGATGCACCTTTGCAGCAGGATGTGTTATTTGGATTTAAGGCAGAAGAGAATTTAAAGAAAATGGAGGATAAGGCAAGATCTATGATTTTTTTACAGGTTCAGCCTCCTAGATTTAGCAGAAACTGGCCAACTAAGAATTGGCCCTTTCCAATTACAGACAGACCTCAAAGGGGAAGATACAGACATCCAAGAGGTAGAGGTCAGACACAAGGTCCTTACAGGCCTCGTCAATGGGTTGCATCAGGCCAGACAGAAGGGGAAGACAGGCCTCAACCATATAAACAGCTCCAATGACTTCCCACTACAGCTGCCAAACAAATCCTTCTTGGCAGCCCCCTTGGGAGGAAAACTGGCACTCTTCTTCCACAATTGATTACCAAAGACAAATGGGTTCTCAACATTGTATTTCAAGGTTACATGTTCCACTTTCACATTCTACCAAGGTTAAAAGGAGTGCCAAGTCTGCCACCAAATCAATGGGCAGAGGCTCAAAAACAGATTACAGCACTCATGGATCTGAGAGTTCTTCAAAAGGTACCATCACAGGAGCAAAGACAATGATTTTACTCGAGACTCTTTCTGGTACCCAGAAAGGACAAAGCCTGGAGGCCCATTCTGGATCTTTCATCTCTAAACACTTACCTGGATATTCCGAAATTCAAAATGTTGACATTACAGCAGCTTCTTCCCATGCTGGGCAAGAAAGCTTGGCTCGTGACTTTGGACCTCAGAGGCATACCTGCATATCCCTATCAGACAAAACTGCAGAAGATACCTCAGGTTATAGCTGGTTCAATGCACTACCAATTCTCTGCACTGCCCTTTGGCTTATCTTCTGCGCCCAGCGTCTTCACAAAGTGCCTGTCACTAGTAATTGCATTTTGTAGACAGAAAGGAATTCAAATTTGTCCGTACCTGGACTGCCTGATTCAAGCAGAAAGCAAGGAAATTCTTCTACAGCATCTGGTGTTTGTAAAAAAGTTAAGTTGCCTAGGGTACACAGTAAACGAAAAATAAAAGCTAGTGCCCTCGCAAGAGATTATATTCCTGGGTGCCAGAACACAATGGCCCAGATGGCTTATCTCGCGCCATACAAACAAGGACAACTGACTCAATACTTTCAATTGATGGCAAAAAAGACCCAGCTCCCTGCAAGAAAAATTCTGCAGGCCTTGGGTTACATGGCATCCTGCATACTACTAATTCCATATGCCAGACTGCATATGAGGAAACTACAATGGTACCTAAAGAATGTATGGTCTCAACACTGTCGAAGTTTGGAAACAGTTATACCACTAATCCCTTGTCTTCAACAGGAGTTTCAGTGGTGGGCTCAAGCTTGTCACCTCAACAAAGGACAGCCCTTTACACAGCCCACAGCCAGGCAAACACTGACAAATGGATGCATCGGTTACGCCTGGGGAGCACGCATGGCAGGCAAATGTATTCAGGGCACGTAGACCGCAGAACAAAGGCATCTTCACATCAATCAAAAAGAGACGCTAGCTGTACAAAATGTGATTATAGCTTTCAAGGACCTGCTGCATCCAGGACAACTACTACTTAAGACAGACAACACCACAGTTATGTGGTACATAAACAAGCAAGGGGGCACTCACTCCTACCCCCTATGCAGACAAGCTATGACCTTATGGAACACAGCTATAAACCTTCAAATTCATCTGCAACCGCAATTCCTGCCAGGAGAGAAAAACACACTGGCAGACGACTTAAGTAGAAACATCATGGATCCCCATGAATGGGAGTTGAATCCACAAATATTCAGAATGATAACACAGAAATGGTGGAGCCCGGACATAGATCTGTTTGTATCCCCAATAAACTGCCAGCTACAAAAATTCTGCACAAGGCGTTGCCATCCACAAGCATGGAAAGTGTATGCCCTCTCATTCAGCTGGAAGAACCTACAAGTGTACGCTTTCCCACCACTACCTCACCTGCCAAGGGTACTCATAAAAGCCAGGCAAGAAAAGCCAAAGATTATCCTTATTGCACCAGATTGGCCACGCCAGCACTGGTACCCAGTCTTAAGGAGCTTAGCACAAGAACCACCCTGGATTTTGCCTGAAGTCCCACATCTGCTGACTCAGCACAACAAATACTACACAGCCAGCTAAAGACCTTAAACCTAGCTGCAAGTAAGATTCCTTAGTCAAGCAAGCAATGCCTATCTCCAAAGCTGTTATGGATGTCATTCTGGAGGCCAGAAGGCCTAGTACCAGGAAAGCCTATTCGGATAAATGGAAGAGATTCTATGCCTGGAACCAAGCTCACAGCCTTCACCCTCTTGTCCCAAACATTCCTCAGATACTACAAAACTTAACTGAGATACTGGACAAAGGACTTTCCTCATTTTCCACCAGGGCAGAGTGTCTTTACGAACTAACCCTACTTTTATGCCAAAGGTGGTATCCAGTATGGCTCTAAACCAAACTATTCACCTGCCAACTTTTTATCCTAAACCACATAATAAAGGAGAAAGACTACTGCACTCTTTTTGGACATTCACTGGCAGTTATGCTTCTACTTGGACAAAACCAAAGCTTTCAGAAAATCTGAGCAATTATTGGTAGCATATGCTGCATGAGCACAGGGAAAAGCCATTTCAAAACAGACCATTTCAAAATGGATAGGACTTTGTATACATTTATGCTACACATACCATGGAAAACCTGTACCTAGCAGCATTAGATCTCACTCCACCAGGGCAATAGCCACTTAAACTGCCTACCTCAGAGGATTACCTACCAAGGATATTTTGGAAGCCGCAACTTGGAGTTCTTAACACACCTTCACCAAGCATTACCATCTGCCTCTATACTCTAAATCCAGAGCTGGCTTCGCCACTGCAGTGCTGCAGGGCCTTATAGCCACCCAAAATGCCTTCTAGGACCAGCCACCCTTCCTCAGCTTTGGGGTTCTACCCAAGTGTAATGACTGCATCAGTGTAACACGATGAACATAGTACAGTTTTGTACCTACCATAAATGTAGATGTTCGAGTGTAGACATTGCTGCAGTCCAGGTTACCCTCCCTCCTTCCCCTCTTACTGGCTGGTACATACCTATGTCTTCTACCCTTACTACCTATGGGGAGTATTTGCTGGTAGCTGTAAGTTTTTTGCTTTTCTTATGTATGTTTTATTAGCAATTGGAATTGCCTACATATTTAGAGGCACCTGACATCTGGGGCAAGAAAAACTGAAGAAAATGGCGTCGGCTGCATCTTGTATACCCTTGTCGCACTGACGTCAGGGAGGAGGCGACAGCAACCAACGCCGGATCAAGACTTTGGAACTCTGGCCGACTGCGGGACAGCCTGACGGCAGGATAACCCAAGTGTAATGACTGCAGCAGTGTCTATACTCAAACATCTACATTTATTGCAGGTACAAAACTGTACTTTCTGATTTGCAGGCCTCTACTGAGACCCATTCGGAGTCTGGTATGCCATGAGATGCTTCAACTATGGAACCCGCGGATGTCACTACCTTGGATGGGTCCAGAGCCGCTGTGCAGGCACCGGCTTCTGAGGGTGTATTCAGGCCTACCTACTTGTATATTAAACCAATGCCGCCTTCTTTATTTAGGCCTAAATCTTGATCCATGCCTAAAAAACCGACGCCCATGCCATATGCTCAGGCTTTTATGCCTAAAAAGACAAATAAGGATGGCTGAAGATCTAATTAATCAGGGGTAGCCAACCCCCCCCCCTCTTCTAAGAGGTCTAGGACTGAAGTTGATTATGAATCTTTTGATCAGGATTCTGTTTCTTCTGATATGAATTTTCCCTTATCTACTTATGAAGATTCTGATGCAGCGGACTCCATTCCCTCTGCTTCCCCTCTTGAGGATTTTACTTTTGAGGAAACCTTACATACTCTAAGGGAGCATTTCCACTGGGAAAGCCAGGGTTTTTTCTGATTCAAAAAAGAGGGTTAGGGATTTCCTTCTCCTAACTCAGCATAGGCATTTAGCTATTCCTCCTGTACTAGACATTGTTGTTGATGCTTTTTCGGAATCTAGTTTGGCCCCTGATTCCCTGCCTCCTGCTCCCAGAAAACCTGATAAGGTACTACAGGGTCCCCGAGTCCCACAAGTTCCTTTTTAAAAATCCTATTGCAGATCCAGAGACTATTTCACAGGGGCCTAAGGGCATTAAGGCTTCTACTGCTAAAAATCCTACCCCTTCTTATAGAGACTCCAGGGCGCTGGATAGATGGGGTAAGAAGGTCTACACATCTGCAACCTTGGCCATTAGAGCTTTAAACTGCCAGTTTCATATGTTAAAGTATCAACAACATGTTACTGGACTGCTTTTAACAGAAAATGATGTTGATTCCAGTCTGTGTGGAAAATAAAGAATTACAGGATTTAATGTATTCTGCTGAACAAGTTGGAAAGCATACTTTGCAGTGTGGTTTTGATTCATTAGAGGCCTCTTGCAGGGCTGCTGATGTTCTTCGTGTTTCACTGTTGCGGTCATTACGTTTGGGTAATCTGCTGGCAGGCTGCCCTCAGTCTGCCTGAATTCCAAAGTCTTGGGTCTTGCATCTGTTGCTGTCTCTTCCATGACGTCAGGTCATCAGGGTATAAAACAGACAGCCAATGCCATTTTCTTTAGTCTTTCTTGCTGCCCGAAGCTGAAGCAGTTCACAAGTACCGGTCGGCCAACTCCTGACATTTTCGAATTTGAGTTTCAGAACCGAAGTCTTCACTAAAGCTAAGTACCCCGTTGGGGAACTTTTTCTTGCTCCATACCTATGTCAGTAAAAGTTAAGAATTGCATTACTTGTGGGAAGCAAATACCTCATAAGGATTTCCATTTGTACTGTATTCCTTGCCTAGGCCCAGATCATAACGTGTCTAGCTATCAGTTTTGTGCTAGATTTAACCAACGCACTATTAAGCGCCGATATATCTTTGCTTCAAAATATTTTGGAAACAGATTTATCTATCCTAAAATGTCGTTGGATAGCAGACTACCGGAGTTCACAAAAAACGCAAAGAAAAGGACAGACACAGACCATTGAGGTCCAAAACTGACTATGAAGCTTCTCCTAAGCCAGTCGACGGTTCGCCGGTACTCAGTGAGGCGTTTTCGCAGCCCCAGATGCCCGCTACTTTCGAGTCGCAGGCCTCTACCGAGACCCATGTCGAGTCCCGCACGCCGCGAGATTCCCAAAGTATTGTACCCGCGGATGTCTCTCCCTCGGATGGGTCCGGAGCTGCTGAGCAGCCACCAGCTTCTGAGGGTGTTTTCAGGCCTCAGCATTTCTGTATAAAACCGACACCAGCTTCAAAATCAAAGACACAAGCAACTTTAAAGCTAAAATAACGCATGAGCCACGTACTCGGGCCTCTATGCCCAAAAAGCAGATGATCAAAATGGCTGAAGACCCAATTACCTTGATCAGGGGTTCCCAACTCCCTCCTGATAAAAGGCCTAGGCAAGACACTGATTATGAATCTTCAGATCAGGTTTTTATTTCTTCTGATTCCTCTTCTGATCAGGAATTTTCAATACCACCCTATGAGGATTCTGATGCAGAGGAATCCCATCTGCATCTTCTCCTGAAGATTATTCCTTTGGAGAAACCTTGCATACTTTGAGGGAGCAGTTTCACTGGGAGAGTCAAGATTTCTCCCGAATCAAAAAAAGAGGCTTAAGGATTTCCTTCTCCCTCAGTATTAGCCGTTAGCCATACCTCCTGTTTTTGACATTTTGGATGATGTGTTTTCGGAGTCGAGCTTGACTCTGGACTCCTTACCTCCGGCTCCTAGCAAGCCAGACAGATATTACAGGGTTCCTGACTCTCACAAATTTTTATTTAAAAACCCTGCTGCTGACCCTAAAACTATTTCACAGGGTCCAAAAGGTGTAAAGGCCTCAACAGCAAAAAATCCTACCCCCTCTGACAGAGATTCCAGGGTACTGGATAGATGGGGAAAGAAGGTTTATACATCTGCAACCTTAGCAGTTAGGGCCTTAAACTGCCAGTTTCATATGCTTAAGTATCAACAACATGTTATGGGATTACTGAAACAGAAAATTATGTTGATTTCTGAATGTGTAGAAAGTAAATAATTGTAGGATTTAATGCATGCAGCAGAACAAGTTGGAAAGCATACTTTGCAATGTGGTTTTGATTCCTTTGAGGCCTCCTGCATGGCCGCAGTTACTGGATCTGTGATTAGAAGGCATGCCTGGCTGAAAGAGCAAAATCTGCCTGATCATGTTAAAGCTAAATTGCTAGATGCACCTTTACAGCATGATACTCTGTTTGGTATTAAGGCAGAAGCAGTTTTAAAGAAAATGGAAGACAAAGCTAAGTCTATGCGAACTGTAAAAGACTTCTTACAAGTGCAGCAGACACTGGCCTACAAAAAAAATTGGTCTTTCCCAGTGTCCGACAGAGCTCCACGGGGCAAATCCAGGCGCCCTAAAGGTTCTAAATACCAAGTCACAGGATTCTTGCAGGTCAAAGCAATGGGGTGCCTCTACCTCCTAATCTGGAGTAAATAAAACGCAACCCTACAGTAAACGGTCTCAGTGACTTCCCACTGCCATCACCAAGCACTTATCTTTTGGCAGCTCCCTTAGGGGGAAAATTAGCACTTTATGCTCATAATTGGCAGTTAATAACCCAGGATAAGTGGGTATTAAGCACAGTATCCCAGACATAGATTCCACTTCCACACACTGCCAATTCCAAATGGTTGGCCAGATCTGCCAAAAATTCAATGGGCATAGACACAGAAACAAGTTACGTCCCCCATGGATATGGGGGCTATTCAGCCAGTGCCAGAACAGGAAAAAGGACATGGGTTTTACTCATGACTGTTCTTGGTACCCAAAAAGGACAAGGCCTGGCGCCCAATACTGGATTTGTCAGTTTTAAGTACATTCCTGGACATTCCAAAATTCAGAATGCTAACTTTGCAGCAGCTTCTGACCATGCTGGGCAAGAACGCTTGGCTAGTGACTAGACTTAAGAGGCATACCTTCATATCCCAATTAGGGAATCGTGCAGAAGATACCTCTGTTTCAAGGCTGGCTTTATGCATTACCAATTCTTTGCACTGCCCTTTGGCTTATCTACTGCGCCCGGGATCTTTACAAAGTGCCTGGCACCAGTAATTGCATTTTGCATACAAAGAAGTATACAAATCTATCCTTACTTGGACGACTGTCTCATTTAAGCAGAGAACAAGGACACTCCATCAGCATCTGGCGTTTGTGAAAAGGCCTCTAACATGCCTAGGGTACACAGTAAACCAAAAGAAATCACAACTGATACCCTCTCGAAATATAACATTCCTGGGTGTAAGCTTGAATACAACTGCCCAGATGGCTTTCCTCACACCAGACAAACAAAGGCAACTGACTATTTACTTCATACAGGTGGCAACAAAAAACCAGTTATCTGCAAGACAAATTCTGCAGGCTTTGGGGTTCATGGCATCCTGCATTCTACTGATTCCATATGGAAGACTGCATATGAGGAAACTACAGTGGTACCTAAAAAGTTTATGGAGTCAACATTGTCACAGTCTGTAAACAATGATTGCTCTCATTCCCTGCCTACAACAGGAGTTTCTTTGGTGGGCAGAGGCATGTCACCAAAACATGGGACGGTCCTTCATTCTACCCCCTGCCAGCCAAACCTTAACTACAGATGCATCAGACTATGCGTGGGGGCCCACTTGGCAAGATGCATTCAGGGCATATGGACCCCAAAACAAATGCATCTGCATTATCAACCAAAAAGAGATGTTGGCTGTTCAAAATGTCCTGACAGCCTTCAAGGACTTACTTCATCCAGAACAACTAATGATAAAGACGGACAATACCACGGTTATGTGGTACATAAGCAGGGGGGCACACACTCATACCCCCTTTGCAGACTAGCCATGGCATTGTGGGACACAGCCTTGACTAACCAAGTACATCTTCAAGCTCAATTCCTGCCAGGAAAGCAAAATACTGTGGCAGACTTAAGCAGAAACCTTATGAAAAGTGGAAACTGGATCCACAAGTCTTCAGCATGATAACAAAGAAATGGGGGAGGCCGGACATAGACCTCTTTGCCTCTCCTCGAAATTATCAACTGGACAAATTCTGCACAAGGACTTATCACAGACAAGTATGGAAAGTGGATGTCCTATCCTTCAGTTGGAAAAAAACAAAAATGATATTCACTGCACCGGACTGGCCCCGCCAACACTGGTATCCAATCCTAAGGAATGCATCTCCATTCTCAGCTTGGTACTTGTCTCAGATACCTCACTTACTGTCTCAGCAAAACAATCTGATCCTGCACAATCAGCTCCAAACACTGAGCCTGGCAGCATGGCTGATCATGTAGTTATTCAAACAACACCTCTCGGTAAATCTGTGATGGATATCATTTTGGAAGCCAGAAGGCCTAGTACTAGAAAATCTTATGCTGATAAATGGAAGAGATTCTGTGCTTGGAACCAAGCACAAGGAACTGACACAGCAGAGCCAAATATTCCTCAGATTTTACAATACTTGACTGAGATGCTTGACAAAGGCCTATCCTTTTCATCAATAAAAATCCATGCCTCTGCCATCTTGGCTCATTACAACACAGAGCCACCGAATTTTTCTCACCCTTTACTGAAACAGTATCTTAGTGGGGACAAATATTTAAGGCCACACAGATCATCACCAATTCCTGCATGGGACCTCAATTTTGTGTTGGAAAAGCTCACCCTGCCTCCATTTCAACCAGCTGCTACTGCAGATATAAAGCTTTTATCATGGAAAACATCTTTGCTCCTGGCAATTACTTCAGCAAGAAGGGTTTCAGAGCTACAGGCCCTCATGTCTGTGGAGCCTTTTATCATCTTTTACCCAGACAGGGTGTCCCTCAGGACCAATCCTTCCTTTATGCCTAAGGTGGTTTCCAGTGTGGCTCTTAACCAAACTATTCATCTGCCAACTTTTTATCCAAATCTGCAGAACAAGGGGGAGCGGATTCTGCATTCCTTGGACGTACACAGACAACTAAGATTCTACTTGAGCAGGACTAAAGTTCTAAGAAAAACTGAGCAGCTACTGGTGGCATTTGCTGCATGAGCAGAGGGAAAGGCTATTTCCAAGCAGACTATTTCAAAGTGGATAAGCCATTGCATTCGTTTCTGCTGCTTACATCATGGTAAACCGGTGCCCAAGGGCATTAGGTCTCATTCCACCAGGGCTGCAGCTATATCAGCAGCTTTTCTCAGAGGGTACCAACCAAAGACATTCTAGAAGCTGCTACTTGGAATTCTGTTCATACTTTTACAAAGCATTATCATTTGCCACTGTTCTCCAAGTCCAGGGCAGGCTTTGCCACTGCAGTTCTGCAGGGCCTTATAGCCGCCCCTAATGCTTTTTAGCTCCAGCCTCCCAACCATAACTTTGGGATTCTACCCAAATGTAATGACTGCAACAGTGAAACACGAAGAACGTAGTACAGTTGTGTACACTTACCATAAATGTAGATGTTCGAGTGTATTCACTGTTGCAGTCCAGGTTATCCACCCGCCACCCACCTTTTATTCTGGAGTTTCTCTTTCCTTCACTATATTCTACAGCCTTTGTGGTGTATTTGCTTTTAGATGAATGTAAAGTTTGTTGCATGTATATGTAGTTTATATACTCTTTTATTTTTTTGCTCCCAATTTGGGGTCACCTGACATCTGGGGCAAGAAAAACTAAAGAAAATGGCATCTGCTGCCTGTTTATACCCCTGATGACCTGACGTCATGGAAGAAGAGACCGCAACTGACGCAGGACCCAAGACTTTGGAATGCAGGCCGACTGAGGGCAACCTGCCAGCAGATTACCCAAATGTAATGACTGCAACAGTGAATACACTCTAACATCTACATTTATGATGTGTACACAACTGTACTTTACTGACTGTGCTCAGAAGGCATGCTTGGCTTAAGGAGCAATCTTTGCCTGATCATGTTAAAGCTAAATTGTTGGATGCTCCTTTAAATCAGGACTGCCTGTTTGGCAACAAGACTGAGGAAGATGTCCTTCAAGGATGCATCTGCAGTCTTTACAAATGGGTTGTCCTGTCGTCAGGCAGCCCCTCGGTCGGCCGGATTCCAAAGTCTGGGTCTGGCTTCGGCTGGTGTCGCACTTCACCCGACGTCATTGCGGCAGTCATTCGGGTATAAAGGCATCAGCCGACGCCATTTTCCTCAGTCTTTCTTGCCGCGTGGCGCCCGAAGCAGAAGCTGTTCGCAAGTGCCGGTCGGTCAGATCCAGAGATTACTACTACAAAATAGTACCAAGACTTCTATAAAGCTAAGTACCCCGTTGGGGACTCTTTCTTGCCTCAGCCGATGTCAGAGAAAGTTAATAACTGTTTATCTTGTGGGAAACAAATACCTCATAAAGATTTCCACTCCTATTGCATACATTGTTTAGGCCCAGACCACGACGTAGCAGCTTGTCTAGCCTGTGCTTCTTTTAACCGGCGGACGCTTAGACGTCGCTCGGACTTTGCTGAACAGATTTACGGCTCCAATTTTGCCTACATTATGCAGTCTGACCCTCCGACTACGCAAATAACCAAAAAACGCAAAGAAAAGGACCGACACTCGCGGTCCGCGGTTTCGGCAGAAACCGCGGTTAAGCAAACCACGAGTGTCTCTGTTTCGGCCGAAACCGAGCAAGCGTTTTTTTCTTCTGCTGACAACTTGCCTTCTACCGAGGCCTCTTCTAACCTGGTAGAAACGGCTTCTGAAATCCAACCTTCTGTTGCGATTTCACAGGATTTATCAGACACCATACCCCTAGATATTTCTACCCCTGCACGTGGAGCTGCTAGGCCTCCTCCAGCTATGTCTATAAAGGCCTTTAACAGGGCTAAAGCAGCCAAAGCATCAAAACCTGTGCCTGCCAAGCCCCCCTCTCACAGGCCCAGCTCCAGCTCCCATATGCTTTCTTTGGCAGAGGATCTCATCTCTTTAATTCGTGGAGCCCAGCCTCATCCAGACAGGGCCTCTCTCCCTCCTCCAGAAAAGAGGCCTAGAGCAGAGCCCCCTGAGCCAGTAGCCACGGATGACTCCTCTGATGACTCAGATCATACAGATCCTCCTGAGGCTTCTTATTCTCCTTACGAAGACTCTGATGCTGAGGAATCCATCCCTTCAGCCTCTCCTCCTGAGGAATTTTCCTTTGGGGAAACCTTGCATGCTATGAGGGAACAATTCCAGTGGCAGGGCCAGGATTTCTCAGACTCTAGAAAAAGGCTTAGGACCTTTCTACACTTGCCACAGCATAGGCCTTTAGCTATACCTCCAGTTCTATCTGTTGTTGATGATGCATTTAATGATGCTTGCACTGCTCCTGATACTTTACCTCCGGCCCCTGCTAAGCCCGATAGGTACTACAGGGTCCCGGACACTCATCACCACTTATATAAGGCTCCTTTTGCAGATCCAGAGACTATCTCCCAGGGCCCTAAAGCTGTAGCAGCTACTTCTTCTAAAAACCCCCTCCCCTCTGAAAGGGAATCCAGGTCCTTAGAGAGATGGGGTAAAAAAGTTTACACCTCTGCTACTTTGTCAGCTAGAGCTTTGAACTGCCAATTTCATATGATTCAATATCAAGAGTTTATGCTTGACCAGTTGACTAAAAAGCTGTCCTCAGAAGAATCTTTAGATAAAAAAATATGTTCAAGAAATGTTACATAACATACAGCAGGTTAGTAACCATTCTTTAAAATGTGGCTATGATGCACTGGAGGCTTCCTTTAGATCAGCCATGACTGGCACAGTTATCAGGAGGCATGCATGGTTGAAAGAACAGGCATTACCAGACCATGTCAAAACTAAGCTTTTGGATGCACCTATGGACAAGGTCAATTTATTTGGTGCTCCCGCAGCAGGTACTAAAAAGATGGAAGAGAAAGCAAAATCTGTGCAAACAGTGAAAGATTTCTTACAAGTTCAACCTCCAAGGTTTAGCAGGAACTGGCCCTCCAAGAATTGGTCCTTTCCGGACTCCTCTAAGACACAAAGAGGCAGGAATAGGCGCTAGAGGCAGAAACCAATCCAGGGGTGCCTACAGGGGTCGCCAGTGGCAGGGTAACAACCAACGAGGCACGGATACAGCCACCACCACTACAACAACTCAATCACAGTGACTTGGCGGTGGCACCGCCAACCAGGGAACAACTAGAAGCACCCTTAGGCGGAAAGCTAACATTATTTACAAGAAACTGGCACTGCATTACAAGAGAAAAATGGATTTTGCAGACTATAGACAAAGGTTACAGGTTCCATTTCCATACACTACCAGGAAAGAGAGGAATGCCAAATCTACCACCCTCTCAAAGGACAGAAGCTCTAAAACAAATATCTCAATTATTAACAATGAGAGCTGTGGAAAAGGTACCATTTATGGAGCAAGGAAAAGGATTTTACTCCAGGCTCTTCCTGGTACCAAGAAAAGAAAACAAATGGAGACCTATTCTAGACCTGTCCGCTTTAAACACATTCCTCATTGTTCCAAAATTCAAAATGCTGACCCTACAGCAGCTTCTTCCCATGCTGGGCAAGGAGTCTTGGCTGGTAACTCTAGATCTCAAGGAGGCATACCTGCACGTCCCCATAAGACCAATTTGCAGAAGATACCTCAGATTTCTTGCAGGATCAGAGCATTATCAATTCTCAGCATTGCCCTTTGGCTTATCTACTGCGCCCAGAGTGTTCACAAAATGCCTGGCATCAGTAATCGCTCATTGCAGACTTCAGGGAATTCAAATCTATCCCTACCTGGACGACTGCCTGATACAAGCGGACAACAAAAACAAACTAACAGAAGACTTACAGAGAGTCACCTACCTGCTGCAAGCCCTGGGATATACAGTCAATACAAAAAAGTCAAGGCTGATTCCATCCCAAAGAATAACCTTTCTGGGTGCAGAACTGGACACATCAAAACAAATGGCATTCCTAACTGCAGAAAAGAAAGAGCAACTTCCTCTCTACTTCTTGGCATTAACAAAGCAGAGCCATCTAACTGCAAGAAAAGTGCTTCAAGCTCTAGGCTTCATGGCATCCTGCATAATACTGGTACCTCATGCCAGGCTGCATATGAGAAAGCTACAGTGGTACCTAAAGAATTTGTGGTCTCAGCACAAGCACAGCCTAGAAACCAAAATTCCAATGATCCCATGCCTGAAGCAAGAGTTCTTATGGTGGGCTCAGGCCTGTCAATCAAACACAGGACTGCCCTTCTGCAAAAGTCAACCAAGACAAACCATCACGACAGATGCCTCAGACCTCGGTTGGGGGGCGCACATGATGGACAAGTGCATTCAAGGCCTATGGACTCAAGACCAGCTGCATCTGCACATAAATCTAAAAGAAATGATGGCAGTAAAATTGGCAATCCAGGCATTCAGACCTTTTCTCCAAGAAGGCCAGTTGATGATAAGGACAGACAACACCACAGTTATGTGGTACATCAACAAACAGGGAGGCACACACTCATACCCTCTATGCCGGCTGGCACAGGACCTATGGGATGTGGCTCTGAGCTACAACATTCAGTTACAGGCAATTTATGTACCAGGGAAGGAAAACATTCTAGCAGACATATTAAGCAGAACTACAACAGATGCCCACGAATGGATGCTGCATCCGGACATCTTCAAAACCATCACAAGAGAATGGGGTGTACCACAAATAGACTTGTTTGCATCCCCTTTCAATCACCAGTTGAAGAAATTCTGCACAAGGACTTGCCACCCAAAACCTGACAGCATACGCATTCCCACCACTTCCTTTGATGCACAAGGTGCTTCTCAAGATCAAAGAGGAACGTCTGAGGATCATACTGATAGCCCCAGACTGGCCAAGACAACATTGGTATCCACTGCTGAGGAGCATGTCCCGGGAACAAATATGGACACTGCCCCTGATCCCATTACTGCTGACACAGAACAACTACAACATTCTGCATCCAAACCTAAAAACTCTGCAGCTAACTGCCTGGAACATTACATAACAGCAATTAACACAAATTTATCCCAAAGGGTTAAAGACATAATCCTGGAGGCTTGTAGACCTTCAACAAGAAAGAATTATGCAGCAAAATGGAAAAGATATCTCATCTGGAGTACTGCAAAGGGGCAAGATGTGACACTGGTGAACATAGCCAGCATCCTGGAGTACTTGGCGGAGCTCTACCATACAGGCCTGTCCTATTCCTCCATCAAGATACATGCCTCAGCTATTTCAGCAGAATACAGCTTGGATCCTCCTGTCTTCTCATCCTCTGCTCAGACAGTTTCTGAGAGGAATTAAAATGTAAAACCTCCCAGGAAACCTCCATTGCCAGCATGGGACTTGAACTTTGTGCTAGAAAAACTGACTCTACCTCCTTTCGAACCAGCAGCTACAGCAGAATTGCAATACTTATCCTGGAAGACTGCTTTCCTGCTGGCTATAACTTCAGCAAGAAGGGTCTCTGAACTACAAGCATTAATGGCAGTACAACCCTTCCTGATCTTCCATCAAGATAGTGTCCATGAGGACAAATCCTACATTTATGCCTAAGGTGGTATCCAGAGTCTCTTTAAATCAGGCTATCCACCTTCCTACATTCTTCCCAATCCACAGAACAGGGAAAAGCTCTTACATACCCTGGATGTACACAGACAATTACGCTACTACCTGGACAGGACAAAAAACAATAGAAAAACTGACCAGCTTCTGGTAGCATATGCAACAGGAAAAGAAGGAAAACCAATTTCTAAACAGACAATCTCAAAATGGATAGGAAATTGCATTAGATTTTGTTACTCCTATCATGGAAAGAAAACTCCAGAGAACATCAGGCCTCACTCCACAAGGGCTACAGCCACTACCACAGCTTTCTTACGAGGAGTGGCTACCAAGGACATTATAGAGGCTGCTACTTGGACCTCCGTGCATACATTTGCCAAACATTATAACTTACCTCTATACTCTAGATCCTGTGCTGGTTTTGCCACTGCTGTGTTGCAAGGGATCCTGACTACACCATTATCTATTCTCATTTCCTCCTCCCCTAGTTTAGCTATGGTATTCTACCCATTTGTAAAGACTGCAGATGCATCCTTGAAGGACATAGTACAGTTTTGTACCTACCATAAATGTAGATGTCCGAGAGGAATGCATCTGCAGTCAGGATTACCCACCCTCCTTCCCCACTGAGGTACTCCTAGGGTACTTACCAATCTTCAGCTAGCTTGGGGGGGATCTATTATGGTGTATTTGTTTGTATATATGTACATACATGTTTATTTTGTGTGTTTGCTCTCTACTATTTGGAAGCTTTGGCATTTATCCAAATTTAGCCATCCAAGAGGGCAACTGGCATCTGGGGCAAGAAAGACTGAGGAAAATGACGTCGGCTGATGCCTTTATACCCGAATGACTGCCGCAATGACGTCGGGTGAAGTGCGACACCAGCCGAAGCCAGACCCAGACTTTGGAATCCGGCCGACCGAGGGGCTGCCTGACGACAGGACAACCCATTTGTAAAGACTGCAGATGCATTCCTCTCGAACATCTACATTTATGGTAGGTACAAAACTGTACTTTCTTAAAGATGGAAGATAAAGCTAAATCTATGCAAACTGTGAAAGATTTTTTACAAGTTCAGCCTCCTAGATTTAGTGGGCACTGGCCCTCTAAGAATTGGTCCTTTCCAGCCCCTTCCAGGTCTTCTCAAGCCAAACCCAGACACAGCAAAAACCCCAGGTTTGTGTCTCAGGGGACCCACACAACTACGCAGTGGGGGCCTCCATTTCCAAATCTGGGAATAATAAGACCCCCCCCCCCCCCCATGATAAACTGTCTCAATGACTTCCTTTTAAAATTTCCAAGCACTTGTCAACTGATTGCCCCTTTGGGGGAAAGATTGCTCTTCATGCAAAGAATTGGAAACTCATTACCCAGGACAGATGGGTTTTAAATATAGTGTCCTAGCGATACAGATTTCACTTCCACACGTATCCAACACCAAGCGGGTGGCCTGACCTACCCCCCTAATCAGTGGGCAGAGGCCCAACAAGTTTTTTCTCTCAAGTGTGGGGGCTATTCAACTGGTACCAGAAGAGGAAAAGGGACAAGGTTTCTACTCAAGACTTTTCCTGGTACCCAGAAAAAAACAATTTATGGCATCCTATCCTGGACCCGTTTACTCTAAACACCTTTTTGGAGTTCCAAAATTCAAGATGCTGACCCTTTACCAATTACCTCCTATGCTAAGCAAAAATGCCTGGTTGGCAACAATAGATTTAAAAGGAGCATACCTTCACATCCCAGTCGGGGAATCTTGCAGAAAATACCTACACTTCAAAGCAGGCTGTGCACGCACTATCAGTTTTCTGCACTGACTTTTGGCTTATCTACTGTGCCTGGGTATTCACAAAGTGCCTAGCTCCTGTTACTGCATTTTGTAGGCAAAGAAATATTCAAATTTACCCATACCTGGACGATTGTCTAATTCAGGTAGAAAGCCAGGACGTACTTTTGAATCATCTGGCCTTTGTACAAAGGGATGTCCTTCAAGGATGCATCTGCAGTCCTAACATATGGGTTGTCCTGCCTCAGGCAGCCCTTCGGTCGGCCGGATTCCAAAGTCTGGGTCTGGCCTCGTCTGATGTCGCACTTCACCCGACGTCATAGCTGCTGTGAATTGGGTATAAAGGCATCAGCCGACGCCATTTTCCCCAGTCTTTCTTGCCGCGCAGTGCCCGAAGCAGAAGCTGTTTGCAAGTGCCGGTCGGTCAGCTCCAGAGATTTCTACTACCGAAGACTTCTAAAAAGCTAAGTACCCCGTTGGGGACTCTTTCTTGCCTCAGCCGATGTCAGAAAAAGTAAATAATTGTTTAACTTGTGGGAAACAAATACCTCATAAGGATTTCCACTCTTACTGCCTTCCTTGCTTAGGCCCAGACCACGACGTTTCAGCTTGTCTAGCCTGTGCTTCCTTCAACCGACGGACACTTAGACGTCGGTCGGAGTTTGCGGAGGAGTTTTTTGGTCCCGCTTTTGCTTACAAAATGCCGTCGGAGACTCCGATCTCGCAATTAGCTAAAAAGCGTAAGGAAAAGGACCGACACTCGCGGTCCACGGTTTCGGCCGAAACCACGGTTAAGCCTACCGCGAGTGTCTCTGTTTCAGCTGAAACAGAGTCCTCGGTTCTTCCTTCGGCCGAAAGCATACCTCCGACAGCCGAGGCCTCGCACAGCATGGCTGAATCTGCTACCGAAATTTCTCCTGCTGTAGCAGGCACCCAGGATTTATCAGATACTATTCTTTTAGACATATCTACTCCTGCACGTGGAGCTGCTAGGCCCCCTGCATCTATGTCCATCAAGGCTTTTTCTAGGGCTAAAGCAGCTAAATCTTCTAAGGCCTTGCCTGCTAAAACACCACACAGGCCTACTCCTAGTTCCCAAATGCTTAGCTTGGCTGAGGATCTCATTACCTTGATCAGGGGATCCCAACCTCACCCAGACAGGGCCTCTCAGCCCCCTCCTGAGAAAAGACCTAGAGCAGAGCCCCCCGATCCAGTTTCGTCTGACTACTCCTCGGATGAGTCAGAAAATTCAAATCCTCCAGAAGGCCCTTATTCTCCATATGAGGATTCTGATGCAGAAGACTCCATTCCTTCTGCCTCTCCTCCTGAGGAATTTTCTTTTGGGGAAACCTTACCTGCTATGAGAGAACATTTTCAATGGCAGGGCCAGGATTTCTCAGATTCAAGGAAAAGGCTTAGGACCTTTTTACATTTACCACAGCATAGGCCTTTAGCCATTCCTCCAGTACTAACTGTTGTGGATGATGCATTTAATGACGCCTGTACTGCTCCTGACTCTCTTCCCCCGGCCCCTGCCAAACCTGACAGATATTACAGGGTACCGGACACACACTTTCACTTGTATAAGGCTCCTATTGCAGATCCTGAAACCATTTCTCAGGGCCCCAAAGCTGTAGCAGCTGCCTCTGTCAAAAACCCCCTCCCCTCTGAAAGAGAATCTAGAGCATTAGAGAGATGGGGTAAAAACGTTTATACTTCTGCTACTCTTTCGGCTATGGCCTTAAACTGCCAATTCCACATGATCCAGTATCAGGAATTTTTGTTAGACCAGCTAAATAAAAAACTGTCCTCTCCTGAACCTATAGACCGTAAGTCCCTTCAGGATTTGGTACATAACACTCAGCAGGTCAATAATCATTCTTTAAAATGCGGCTATGATGCACTGGAGGCTTCCTTTAGGTCAGCCATGACTGGAACCGTGATCAGAAGGCATGCATGGTTAAAAGAGCAAACCTTACCAGACCATGTCAAGTCAAGGCTCCTAGATGCTCCCATGGAGAAACAAAGTTTGTTTGGCTCCCCTGCACAGCAAGTGCTAAAGAAGGTGGAAGACAAAGCAAAATCTGTTCAAACAGTCAAGGATTTCTTACAGGTCCAACCTCCGAGGTTTAGTAGAAATTGGCCTACGAAGACTTGGTCCTTTCCAGACACCACCAGAGCACAGAGAGGCCGAAATAGGCACCCAAGAGGCAGAGATCAATCCAGAGGGGCCTACAGGGGACGTCAGTGGCAGCCTAACAACCAGACAAGTACTGCCACAGATCCAGCTACTACCACTTCAACGGGACAGACACAATGACTTGGCTCTGATACCGCCTACCAGGGAACAATTGGAAGCACCCTTAGGCGGAAAGCTAGCCTTATTTTCCGTAAACTGGCATCACATTACAGAAGACAAATGGATTTTACAGACAATAGACAAAGGCTACAGGTTTCACTTCCACACACTACCAAAAAAGAGAGGAATGCCAAACCTTCCACCAAACCAAAAAACAAACGCTCTAGGACAAATCAACCACTTACTAAGAATGAGAGCTATAGAAAAGGTACCACCTATGGAACAAGGACAAGGATTTTACTCCAGACTTTTCCTGGTACCAAGAAAAGAAAACCAATGGAGGCCTATTCTCGACCTGTCTGCTCTGAACACATATCTCATTGTTCCAAAATTCAAAATGCTGACCCTACAGCAACTTCTTCCCATGCTGGGCAAGGAGTTTTGGCTGGTGACTCTAGATCTCAAGGAGGCATACCTGCACGTCCCTATACGACCAGATTGCAGAAGATACCTCAGATTTCTTGCAGGATCAGAGCATTACCAATTCTCAGCATTGCCCTTTGGCTTATCTACTGCGCCCAGAATATTCACGAAATGCCTGGCATCAGTAATTGCTCATTGCAGGCTTCAGGGAATTCAGATTTATCCATACCTGGACGACTGCCTGATACAAGCGGACAACAAGACCAAATTAACACAAGATTTGGAAAAGGTCATACAACTACTGCAAGCCCTGGGATACACAGTCAACATGAAAAAGTCAAGACTGTTACCATCCCAGAGGATAACTTTCTTGGGTGCAGAATTGGACACTTCAAATCAGATGGCATTTCTCACAGCAGAAAAACAAAAACAACTACCACTCTATTTCAGGGCATTGACAACACAGAACCAGCTTACAGCAAGGAAAGTCCTGCAAGCCCTGGGTTACATGGCATCCTGCATAATATTGGTTCAACATGCCAGGCTGCACATGAGGAAGTTGCAGTGGTACCTAAGGAATATATGGTCTCAACACAAGCACAGCCTAGAGGTTCAGATTCCAGTAATCCCATGCCTGAAGCAAGAATTCCTGTGGTGGGCTCAGGCCTGTCTGTTGAACAGAGGACTGCCCTTCCACAAACCTCACCCAAGCCAGACTATCACCACGGACGCCTCGGACCTAGGCTGGGGGGCACACATGGTGGACAAGTGTATACAAGGCCTATGGACACAAGACCAGCTGAGCCTACACATAAATCAAAAAGAGATGCTGGCAGTGAAACAGGCAATCCAGACATTCAGACAGTTTCTTCAACAGGGTCATTTACTGATAAGGACGGACAACACCACAGTCATGTGGTATATCAACAAGCAAGGAGGCACACATTCATATCCTCTATGCCGGATGGCAATGGACCTGTGGAATGTAGCCCTAAACCTCAACATTCAGCTCCAGGCCACATTTGTGCCAGGAAAAGAAAATATACTAGCAGACACCTTAAGCAGAACTACCACGGATGCCCACGAATGGATGCTGCATCCAGACATCTTCAAATCCATTACAAAGAAATGGGGGCTACCAGAAATAGACCTGTTCGCATCCCCATACAACCACCAATTGAGAAAAATCTGCACAAGGACATTCCATCCACTAGCTTGGAAGGTGGACTCCCTCTCTTTCAGTTGGGAAAACCTGACAGCATATGCATTCCCACCTCTTCCTTTGATGTACAACGTGCTACTGAAGATCAAAGAAGATCGCCCAAGGATCATCCTGATAGCTCCAGACTGGCCGAGGCAGCATTGGTACCCGCTACTGAGGAGTATGGCTCGGACACACGCATGGCCTCTACCTCTAGTTCCTTTACTGCTAACACAGAACAACTTCAAGATCCTACATCCAAATTTGAAAACACTACAGCTGGCTGCCTGGAATATTATATAAAACAAAATAACCCAGATTTATCCCAGAGGGTTAAAGACATTATACTGGAGGCTCGCAGACCCTCCACAAGGAAGACCTACTCAGCCAAATGGAAAAGATACCTCATTTGGAGTACAGCAAAAGGAGAAAGTGTATCATTACCAAACATAGCTAACATCCTGGAATACTTAGCAGACCTTTTCCACAATGGCCTGTCTTACTCCTCCATTAAGATTCATGCATCAGCAATTTCAGCAAAATACAAAATGGATCCTCCAGTCTTCTCTCATCCTCTACTCAGGCAGTTTCTGAGAGGAATTAAAAATGTAAAGCCTCCAAGGAAGCCACCTTTGCCTACATGGGACCTCAACTTTGTACTGGAAAAGTTAACACTTCCCCCTTTCGAGCCAGCAGCAACAGCAGAGTTACAGTTCTTAACTTGGAAAACTGCTTTCCTGCTTGCAATCACTTCAGCAAGAAGGGTTTCTGAATTACAGGCATTAATGGCAGTACAGCCCTTCCTTATCTTCCATCTGGATAGAGTATCCTTGAGAACCAACCCTACTTTTATGCCAAAGGTGGTCTCCAGGGTATCATTGAACCAAGCAATACACCTACCAACATTCTTCCCCAACCCACAGAACAGAGGGGAAAGATTACTACATACCTTGGATGTGCACAGGCAATTGCGCTACTATCTGGACAGAACCAAGAACAATAGAAAAACTGACCAGCTTCTGGTGGCATATGCAACAGGAATAGAAGGAAAAGCAATTTCAAAACAGACAATCTCAAAATGGATAGGAAATTGCATTAGATTTTGTTACTCTTCATGGAAAGACAACTCCAGAAAACATTAGGCCACACTCCACAAGAGCTACAGCCACTACTACAGCTTTCTTACGAGGAGTGGCTACCAAAGACATTCTAGAGGCTGCTACTTGGAGCTCCGTGCATACATTTGCCAAGCATTATAATCTTCCTTTATACTCCAGATCCCGAGCAGGTTTTGCAACTGCTGTTTTGCAAGGGATCTTAACTACACCATAATCTTTTTAGTGCCTCCTCCCCCAGTTTGGCTATGGTATTCTTACCCATATGTTAGGACTGCAGATGCATCCTTGAAGGACATAGTACAGTTTTGTACCTGCCATAAATGTAGATGTCCGAGAGGTATGCATCTGCAGTCAGGATTACCCACCCTCCTTCCCCTCTGTGGTACTCCTAGGGTATTTGCCCATCTTGTAGCTAGCTGGGGGAATCTATTATGGTGTATTTGTTTGTAAATATGTATATACATGTTATTTTTGTTTGCTCTCTGCTGTTTGGAATTATTTGCATTTATCCAAATTTAGCCTTCCTAGAGGGCACCTGGCATCTGGGGCAAGAAACACTGAGGAAAATGGCGTCTGCTGATGCCTTTATACCCAATTCACAGCAGCTATGACGTCGGGTGAAGTGCGACATCAGCCGAGGCCAGACCCAGACTTTGGAATCCGGCCGACCGAAGGGCTGCCTGAGGCAGGACAACCCATATGTTCAGATGCATACCTCTCGGACATCTACATTTATGGTAGGTACAAAACTGTACTTTCTAACTTGTCTGGGGTATACCATAAATGAAACGAAGTCACACCTGGTACCCTGTCAACAAATTATATTGCTGGGAGCAAGTTTAAATACATCTTCCCAGATGGCTTACCTCACGCCAGAGAAACAAATTCATTTGACAACCTACTTCACAAACAAGTGGCCACAAAAACCCTACTATATCTGCAAGACAAATACTCCTAGCCTTGGGGTTCATGGCCTCCTGCATTCCTCTAATTCCATATGGGGGTCTCACCTGGCAGAGAAGTGCATTCTGGGCCAATGGAACTCAGTCAAATGCACCTGCATATCAATAAAAAAAAAATGTTAAGATTTCCAGAATGCTCTGACAGCCTTCAAGAACCACATTCTTATAGGACAACTAATGGTAAAGACTGACAACACCGCTGTTGTGGTACATAAACAAGCAGGGGGGGTTCACATTCCTACCCCTTCTACAGACTAGCCATGGCATTGTGGAACACAGCCCTGAGCTATCAAGTGCCACCTACAAGCTCAATTCCTACCAGGAAAATTAAAACACACTGGCAGACGGACTAAGCAGAAAACTCATGGACCCACACAAGTGGAAACTGGAACCAAGGATTTTCAACATGTTGACAAGCAAATGGGGGAGCCCAGATATGGACCGGTTTGCCCCCCCCCCCCCCCCCAGACTACCAATTGGACAAATTTTGCACAAGGACACTCCCCACAAATAAGCTTGGAAAGTGGATGCTCTGTCCTTCAGCTGGAAAAACCTATCAGTCTGTGCCATCCCCCCTCTGCTCTCCAAAGTACTACTAAAAATCAAACGGGACAAACCAAGGATGATTTTGATTGCTTCAGACTGGCCACGCCAACACTGGTACCCCCTCCTGCGCAGTGTGTCACGATTATCTCCATGGCACCTGCCTCAGACTCCTTCCCTGCTCTCTCAGCAGGAGAACCAGATTCTACACACACAGCTTCTAACACTGAACCTTGCGGCCTGGCTAATTACTTAATCTCTCCTTTACCATCCCTCAGCAAACCTGTGATGGATATTTTAGAGGCAAGGAGGCCTAGTACTAGAAAATCATATGCTGAAAAATGGAAAAGATTCTGTGCTTGGAACCAATCTCAAGGGATGAGCACAGCAGTGTCCAATTTACCTCCGATTTTACAATACTTTACTGAGATGCTTCACAAGTGCCTGTCTTTTTCCTCCATTAAAATCCACGCCTCAGCCATTTCAGCTCATTATAACACAGAACCTCCCCTCTTCTCTCATCCACTGCTCAAGCAGTTCCTCAGAGGGGCCAAACATTTGAGACCACCCAGGAGAGCTCCAACCTCAGCGTGGGAGCTTAACTTTGTCTTGGAGAAACTCACTCTACCTCCTTTCGAGCCAGCTGCTACTGCAGACTTAAAATTTCTTTCTTGGAAAACAGCTTTCCTTTTAGCAATCACTTCAGATAGAAGGGTATCTAAATTACAGGCCCTTATGGCAGTGGAGCCTTTCATTATCTTTCATGCGTACAGGGCGTCCCTCAGAACTAATCCATCCTTCATGCCCAAGTTGGTATCCACTGTGGCTCTAAATCGGTCTATTCATTTACCAACCTTCTTTCCCAATCCACAGAATAAAGGGGAATGGATACTGCAGTCCTTAGATGTGCACAAACAACTTAGATCCTACTTGGGCAGGACTAAACCTCAAATTAAATCTGAACTGCTGGTGGCATTTGCTGCAGGGGCAGAGGGGAAGGCTATTTCAAAGCAAACCATTTCTAAATGGATAAGCCATTGCATTCATTTCTGCTATAAGCACCATGGAAAACCTATCCCCCAGGGGATCAGACCTCACTCCACCAGGGCTGCATCTACCTCCACAGCCTTTCTCAGAGGCGTCCCTACCAGGGACATCTAGAAGCTGCTACCTGGAGTTCTGTACATACTTTCACCAAGCATTATCATTTGCCAATTTTCTCTAAATCCAGATCTGGCTTTGCCACTGCAGTCTTGGAGGGTCTTGTAGCTGGGCTCTAATGCTATCTAAATTCCTCCTCCCAACCATAGCTTTGGGAATCTACCCAAATGTAATGACTGCAACAGTGAAACACGAAGAACATAGTACAGTTGTGTACACTTACCATAAATGTAGATGTTAGTGTATTCACTGTTGCAGTCCTGTTTACCCTCCCTCCAGCCCCCTAACTTATTGTGACTATACCTCTACTTTCCTTTACTATGCTTAAAAGCCTTTTTGGTGTATTTGCTTTTTTTTGTTGGAAGTATATCTTTGTACTTTTATATTTGTTTCCCATTTGGGGGCACCTGACATCTGGGGCAAGAAAAACTGATGTAATGGTGTCGGCTGCATGTTTTATACCCCTGACGACCTGACGTCATGGAAGAAGGGACAGCAACTGATGCAGGACCCAAGACTTTAATCAGGCCGACTGAGGGCTACCTGCTAGCAGATAACCCAAATGTAATGACTGCAATAGTAAATACACTCTAACATCTACATTTATGGTAAGTGTACACAACTGTACTTTTCGTGCTCTGCCCTTTGGTCTCACCACAGCCCCCAGAGTGATCACCAAGTGTATGGCAGTAGTGACAGCTCACCTGAGATGTCAAGGATTCCAGGTGTTTCTGTATCTGGACGATTGGATCTTGACTGCCCCTCATCTACTTCTTCAGACCAGGGACTCTACCATCCAACTTTGTGCCCAGTTGGAGATTTCTATCAGTTGAGAAAAATCTGCCTTATTGCCCTTTCAATCTGTGATTTTTTTTTTTTTTAGGCGCAGAGATTGACACAGTAGACATGTCGTCTCGTCTTCCAGTAGAAAGGGCACAGATTCTGGTTCTTCAAATTCAGTGTCTTCTCCCTCTACAAAACGTCAAGGCCAAGACTATTCTGCAGCTGCTCTGGACGATGGCTTCCACCATACTACTAGTGCCGCTAGCCAGACTACACATGAGGGTTCTTCAGTGGATGCTGTCGTTCCAATGGTCTTTTCAGCACATACCATTATCTCATCACATACTGCTGACAGACTCTTACAAGGACGACCTCATTTGGTGGACTCTACCCAATCAGTTAACCATGGGCACTTTATTTGTTCCTCCCCAGCCCGTTGCCACTGTGACCACAGATGCCTCACAGGGTGGGGGGGGGGATTATCTAGGCAGGACCATCCAAGACACATGGCAATATCACGAGGCTCTCCTGCATGTCAGCGTTCTAGAGATGAGGGCGGTGCTCTTGGCCTTGCAAGCACTTCACAACCTCCTGCCTCTGGGGACAATTGCTATACAATCGGACAACATGTTGGTAGTATGGTGTATCAGCAAACAGACTGGAACAAAATCATGTCCACTCTGTTGAGAGGCCATTCGAGTTTGGAAATGGGTGATATCATCCCAGCGTTTTCTGGTAGCAACGCACATTCCAGGGGCAAACAACATGATAGCGGACAAGCTCAGGGTGGGCTGTCTTGATTTCTCACGAGTGGTCTCTGAAACAGGAAATAGCAGAGCAGATTTTCCGCAGATGGGAACACCCTTGCTGCGATCTTTGCCAGCCCGATCAGTGCCAAATGCAGCAGCTACTTCTCTTTCATTCCCCCTCCAGGGGAGTCGCCAAGAGACGCATTCATTCATGATAGGCCCCTGGGTCTTTTTTATGCTTTTCCTCCCTTTCCTCTTATACCCAAGGTTATTCAGAAAGTGAAATGGCTGGGAAACAGACTGATCCTCACTGTTCCTTACTGTCCTTGTAAGGTTTGATTCCCCTTTCTCTGGCCTCTTCTTCTAGACGATCCCTTGGATTCTGGACCCAGTGCCAGATCTCCTGACGCACATGTCAGGCTCCCTTCATCCCTCTTTACACACCCTCAATTTGACAGCTTGGCCGCTCCAGTTCCATCCCTAGTCAGGCTTCACGACTTCTCACCCTTTGTGACTCGTATCCTAACGTCCTCTCATAAACCCTCCACTAGGAGACTATATTCCAGTAAATGGAAGAGATTCTCTATCTGGGCTGAGAAAAAGAATGTTGACTCTTATACTGCCTCCATTCCAGTGGTTTTGGAATTCCTGTCTGAGGTTTTCCACCAGGGATCTGTGGCTGCCACCATTAGGGTTCAATTGTAGCGATTTCTAATTTTCATCTAGGCATACAAGATTCTAATCTGATGTCATATAGGCTGTGCAAAACCTTCCTCAAAGGTGCCACTTTAAGGCCCCCATTTCAAGAACCTGTTGCTTCATAGGATTTGAATTTTGTGTTATCCAAATTGACGTCTCCACCCTTTGAGCCCACTCATTCATTGTCTTTGAAATATCTGTTTTGGAATACTTTGTTTTTGGTGGCTATCACATCTGCCAGATGGGTGTCAGAGTAACAAGCATTGCCAGTTAATCTCCATTACCCGATTTTTCACAAAGACAGTATCTCTTCGTGCTAATACTTCCTTTGACCCCATGGTTTGTTCCCAAGGTTTGTTCCCATACCATGTTGAATCAATCCATAGAACTTCCGGTATTCTTTCCAAATCATTCTAACGCAGCAGAATACAGGTTTCATTAGTTGGATCTCCATAGACAGTTACGTTTTTATTTGCACTGGACTAAGGAATTCAGGTAATCAGATCAATTATTTCCTTCTCTGAATCCAGGTCAAGTTTACCAGATGTCCTTCAAGGATGCATCTGCAGTCATAACATATGGGTTGTCCTGCCTCAGGCAGCCCTTCGGTTGGCCGGATTCCAAAGTCTGGGTCTGGCCTCGGCTGATGTCACACTTTCCCCGACATCAGAGCGTCTGGGGAATAAAAGCATCAGCCGACGCCATTTTCCTCAGTCTTTCTTGCAGCGGTGCCCGAAGCAGAAGCTGTTCGCAAGTGCCGGTCGGTCAGATCCAGTGAATTCAGCTACCGAAGACTTCGAAAAAGCTAAGTACCTCGTTGGGGACTCTTTCTTGCCTCAGCCGATGTCAGACAAAGTTAATAATTGTTTAACTTGTGGGAAACAAATACCTCATAAGGATTTCCATTCCTACTGCCTTCCTTGCTTAGGCCCAGACCATGACGTATCGGCCTGTTCAGCCTGTGCTTCCTTCAACCGACGAACTCTTAGACGTCGGTCGGAGTTTGCAGAGGAATTTTTTGGGGCCAGTTTTGCATATAAAATGCCGTCGGAGACTCCGACTTCGCATTTGGTGAAAAAACGGAAGGACAAGGACCAACACTTTCGCGCCAGCGTTTCGGCTGAAACCACGGTAGGCCTACCGCGAGTGTCTCGGTTCGGCGAAACAGAGTCCTCGGAGATTCCTTCTTCCGAAACCATTCAACCGACCACCGTGGCCCGGGAGGCCCCGGCTGAGTCGGCTACCGAGCTACCTACCGAAACCAGTGCCCAGGAAATGTCCGACACCATACCTTTGGACATTTCAACTCCTGCACGTGGGGCAGCTAGGCCCCCTGCTTCCATGTCCATTAAGGCCTTTTCTAAGGCTAAAGCTGCTAAGCTTTCTAAAGCTTTGCCTCCCAAGACTACCTCCCAGAGGCCTTCCTCTAGTTCTCAGATCTTCAGCCTTGCAGACTACCTTATTTCTTTAATTAGAGGTTCACAACCTCACCCAGACAGGGCCTCTCACCCTCCACCAGACAAAAGGCCCAGGACTGACCCCTCTGACCCACACTCTTCAGATGAGTCCACGGATGGATCCGAGTTGTCAGACCACCAGGAGGAGGCGTATTCGCCCTATGAGGATTCTGATGCTGAAGAATCTATCCTTGGCCTCCCTCCTGAAGAGTTTTCCTTTGGTGAGACTCTACACTCCATGAGAGAGCATTTTCAATGGCAAGGTCAGGAAATCTCTGATTCTAGAAAAAGATTAAGGACCTTTTTACATTTGCCTCAACATAGGCCCTTAGCTATACCTCCTGTTTTGAATGTAATTGATGTGTACAATGATGTCAGTACAGCCCCTGATACTCTCCCTCCAGCCCCTGCCAAACCTGATAGATACTACAGGGTCCCGGATTCTCATTTCCATCTGTATAAAGCCCATTCTGCAGACCCAGAAACTATTTCTCAGGGCCCTAAAGGGGTTGCGGCCGCCACTGCCAAAAATCCTCTACCCTCTGAAAGAGAGTCTAGAGCTTTAGAGAGATGGGGAAAGAAGGTATATACTTCTGCAACTCTTTCTGTCAGGGCATTAAATTGTCAATTTCATATGATACAGTACCAAGAGTATTTGTTAGATGAACTGAGTAAGAAACTTTCTTCTCCTGAACCCCTTGACTGTAAATCCCTTCAGGATTTGGTACACAACTCACAGCAGGTTAGTAATCATTTCTTAAAATGTGGCTGTGATGCATTGGAGGCTTCATTTAGGTCAGCTATGACTGGGGCAGTTGTTCGTAGGCATGCCTGGCTGAAGGAACAATCTTTGCCATACCATGTTAAAGCTAAACTCCTGGATACTCCAATGGAGAAACAAAATTTATTTGGCTCCTCTGCTCAGGAGGTCTGAAAAAAGTTTGAAGAAAAAGCAAAATCTGTGCAAACAGTTAAGGATTTCCTGCAAGTACAACCACCGAGATTCAGCAGAAACTGGCCTACTAAGAATTGGTCCTTTCCAGACTCGGACAGAGCCCAGAGAGGCAGGAACAGACACCCTAGAGGCAGAGGCCAATCGAAGGGCTCCTACAGAGGCCGTCAGTGGCAGCCTGCCAACCAGAGGAGTAGTGCAACAGCAGCAACTACTACTACACCAGGACAGGCTTAATGACTTTACTCTGATTCCGCCTACCAGGGATCAACTGAAAGCACCCTTGGGCGGAAAGCTGGCTTTATTCTCAAAAAACTGGCATTATATTACAAGGGACACATGGACACTGCAAATAATAGACAAAGGATACAGGTTCCACTTCCACACTTTGCCAAAAAGAAACGGAGTGCCAAACCTACCACCAAATCAGAGGGCAGAGGCTTTAAGGCAGATCAACAACTTGCTTCAAATGAAAGCTATAGAAAAGGTACCACTTTCAGAACAAGGCCAAGGATTTTACTCCAGACTATTCCTTGTACCAAGAAAAGAAAATCAATGGAGGCCTATTCTCGACCTGTCCGCACTGAATACTTACCTCATTGTGCCAAAATTCAACATGCTGACCCTACAGCAACTTCTTCCCATGTTGGGCAAGGAGTCTTGGCTGGTGACTCTAGTTCTCAAGGAGGCATACCTGCACGTCCCTATTCGACCAAGTTGCAGAAGACACCTCGGATTTCTTGCAGGATCAGAGCATCATCAATTCTCAGCATTGCCCTTTGGCTTATCTACTGCGCCCAGAGTATTCATGAAATGCCTGGCATCAGTAATTGCACACTGCAGACATCAGGGGATTCAAATCTACCCATATCTGGACGACTGCCTTATACAAGTGGACAAGGGAAATTTGTTAAAGGACTTGGCCTATGCCATCCACCTGCTACAGGCCTTGGGATACACAGTCAACATCCAAATGTCAAGACTTGTGCCATCCCAAAGGATAACCTTTTTGGGTGCAGATCTGGACACAACCACCCAAATGGCCTTTCTCACAGAAGAAAATCAAAAACAACTTCCAGATTACTTCATGATTCTGACAAGAGAAACTCAGCTTACTGCAAGGAAAATCCTGCAGGCCCTGGGTTACATGGCATCCTGCATAATTCTGATACCACAGGCCAGGCTGCATATGAGAAAATTACAGTGGTACCTAAGGAATGTATGGTCTCAACACAGTCACAGTTTAAAAGCTTTGATACCAATCATTCCTTGCCTTCAAAAGGAATTTCTGTGGTGGGCTCAGGCCTGCCAGTCCAACAGAGGGTTGCCTTTCAACAAACCAAAAACAAAACAAACCATCACCACGGACGCTTCAGACCGAGGATGGGGAGCACACATGGAGGGCAAATGTATCCAAGGCATATGGTCTCAAGGGCAGCTACGCATGCACATAAACCAAAAGGAAATGCTGGCAGTGATGCATGCAATCGAGGCTTTCAAACCCTTCCTCCATCAAGGCCACCTGTTAATAAGGACGGACAACACCACGGTCATGTGGTACATAAACAAGCAGGGAGGCACACACTCCTACCCTCTATGCCGGCTGGCTATGAATCTATGGGAACTATGCCTGAAACTCAATATCCAACTACAGTCCCAGTTCGTGCCAGGAAAAGAGAATACACTGGCAGACAGCTTAAGCAGAACTGCCATGGATGCACACAAATGGATGCTGCACCCAGACATCTTCCAACGTATAGCAAAGGCATGGGGAATGCCGGAGATAGATCTGTTCGCCTCCCCCCACAACCATCAACTGAAGACATTCTGCTCAAGGACATACCACCCACAAGCTTGGAGGGTGGACTCACTCTCTTTCAGCTGGAAAGCTCTAAAAGTATATGCCTTCCCGCCTCTTCCATTAATGTACAAGGTTCTAATGAAGATCATGGAGGAACAGCCAAGAGTGATTCTGATAGCTCCGGACTGGCCAAGGCAACACTGGTATCCATTATTGAGAAGCATGTCACAGGCAAAACCATGGCCTCTCCCCCTATGGCCTCTTCTTCTGGCCTTAGAACAATTTCAAGATCATGCATCCCAACTTGAAAACATTGCAGCTAACTGCCTGGAAAATTCCTTAAATCCCAATCAAAATGTTTTATCACAGGGAGTGAAGGACATTATCTTGGAAGCTCGCCGACCTTCCACAAAGAAGACATACTCAGCTAAATGGAAAAGATTTCTCATTTGGAACACATCAAAAGGCTCAGATGTGACAGTGGCAAGCATGACACATATTCTGGAATACTTAGCAGAATTGTTCCACAATGGCCTGTCCTACTCTTCCATTAGGATTCATGCCTCAGCAATTTCAGCAGAATACAATGTGGATCCACCTATCTTCTCACACCCTCTCCTCAGGCAATTTCTGAGAGGGATCAAAAATATTAAACCTCCAAGAAAACCCCCTCTACCTGCTTGGAATCTCAACTTTGTGTTGACACTTCCTCCTTTTGAACCAGCAGCATCAGCGGATCTATAGTTTCTGTCTTGGAAAACTGCATTCCTTCTGGCAATAACTTCAGCAAGAAGAGTATCTGAGTTACAAGCATTAATGGCAGTACAGCCATTTCTTATCTTCCATCAGGACAGAGTTTCACTAAGAACCAATCCTACTTTTATGCCAAAGGTGGTATCTAGGGTATCCTTGAACCAAGCTATTCACTTGCCTACGTTCTTCCCAAATCCACAGAATAGAGGGGAAAAACTTCTGCACACCCTGGATATACACAGACAACTACGCTACTACTTGGACAGAACTAAAACTAACAGAAAAACTGACCAACTATTTGTAGCATATGCTATTGGGGTGCAAGGAAAAGCAATTTCCAAACAGACAATTTCAAAATGGATAGGAAATTGCATTCGATTTTGTTACTCCTTTCATGGAAAGACAGTTCCTGAAAACATCAGGCCTCATTCCACAAGGGCCACGGCCACCACTACAGCCTTCCTACGAGGGGTGGCTACAAAGGACATTTTAGAAGCTGCTACTTGGAGCTCCGTGCATACATTTGCCAAACATTACAATCTACCTTTATACTCCAGATCCAGAGCAGGTTTTGCTACTGCAGTCCTGCAGGGGATCTTAACTACACCATCCTTTTCTTAATACCTCCTCCCCCAGATTTTCTATGGTATTCTACCCATATGTTATGACTGCAGATGCATCCTTGAAGGACATAGTACAGTTTTGTACCTACCATAAATGTAGATGTCCGATAGGTATGCATCTGCAGTCAGGTTTACCCTCCCTCCTACCCCTCTGTGGTATTCCTAGGGTACTTACCCCTCTTTTAGCTAGCTGGGGGAATCTATTATGGTGTATTTGTTTGTATATACATGTATATATTTATATAATTTTGCAAATGTTTGGAACTTTTTTGCATTTATACAAATTTAGCCTTCCTAGAGGGCACCTGGCATCTGGGGCAAGAAAAACTGAGGAAAATGGCATCGGCTGATGCTTTTATACCCCAGACCCTCTGACGTCGGGGAAAGTGTGACATCAGCCGAGGCCAGACCCAGACTTTGGAATCCGGCCGACCGAAGGGCTGCTTGAAGCAGGACAACCCATATGTTATGACTGCAGATGCATACCTATCGGACATCTACATTTATGGTAGGTACAAAACTGTACTTTTCTAAAGTGACCCTTTCAGATTGGATTTCTAGCTGTATAGCTTAAATTTACACCTCTAAGGGTAGGCCTTTTACGTTTCAAAATCAAGGCTCATTCTATGAGATCTCAGTCTACCTCTGCAGCCTTTTAAGCCATGGTCTCGCTTGATATCTGTGCAACAGCAACTTGGGCTACCCCTCCTACATTTATTACTCTTTACAAATGGATCCAACCTCCAGGGGTAGAGCATCCTTTGGTTTCACAGTACTCAGTAGTTTTCCTTGAGCCACCCAAGAATAAGGTGCTAGGGATGCTGTCCCATCAGTAAGAATGAAGGCGAGATAGGACTTCAGAACATAAAGAAGTTATGTACTCACCATAACGTTACATGTTTTTAGTACATCTCGCCCTTCATTCTTACAAACCCGCCCTCCTACCCCCATCCTGGAAGTCCCTGGAGAGAGAGAAATATTTCACTGGAGACCTTTTATTATTGGCTTCTTTCTGTGTGTTTGTCATTATTTCTATTGGTTAGCAAACAAGGTCTGGGGATATCACTGGTGCACCATGGGATACCTACCTAGCCATGAGCCAACTAAAAGACTTTCA